>NC_074670.1:30722178-30847178 GCF_029448725.1 Salvelinus fontinalis | reverse complement strand
GCCCTCCCAGGCCAACCTATGTCATAGGAAATCCATAGATTAGGATCTAATTAATTGATTTCCATTTCCTTATATGAACTGTAACTCAGTAAAATCTTTGAAATTGTTGCATTTTGCGTTTACATTTTTGTTCAGAGTAGTATAAGACACATTTGTAAAGGTACACTCTTAGAAAAAACCTTGACCCTTTTTGGTTCAAGGTTAAACCCTTTTTGGTTCAAGGTTAAACCCTTTTTGCTCAAGGTTTGAGCCCTTTCTGTTCCAGGTAGAACCCTTTCCACAGAGGGTTCCAAAAGGGTTATACCTGGAACCAAAGAAGTGTTATACCTGAAACCAAAAAGGGTTTAACCTTGAACCAAAAAGGGTTTAAGCTTGAACCAAAAAGGGTTCAACCTTGAACCAAATAGGGTTTAACCTTGAACCAAATAGGGTTTAACCTTGAACCAAATAGGGTTTAAACTTGAACCAAAAAGGGTTCTCCTATGGGGACAGTCGAAGAACCCTTTTTTCTAAGAGTATATGAATAACAGACTTGTGATCTTGTAATGTTTTCTGTTCTCAGCTCCCTCCAGTCTGAAAGACATGACATATTATCATTATGAGAGTACTGGGCTTAATCTAAAGCCACCAGATGTCTCTGTCTAACATATAGAGCCAGATCAGCCAGCTCTATATAACACGGAGGTCAGTAGGAATACAGACAGTCCTGTAGACACACAGCAGAAGCACACTGATTCACATTCCAGAGTAGACTCCTCCACATGCTGACTTCTTGAGACGTCACGTGTTATA
This sequence comes from Salvelinus fontinalis, assembly GCF_029448725.1. Taxonomy (NCBI): domain Eukaryota; kingdom Metazoa; phylum Chordata; class Actinopteri; order Salmoniformes; family Salmonidae; genus Salvelinus; species Salvelinus fontinalis. The sequence goes on along the minus strand of NC_074670.1, from coordinate 30,846,386 downwards.
GTGAGAGAGACAGAGAGAGCTCATAACTGCTGTAGAGAGGGAAGGTCTGGAGAAGTGAGCTCAGTCTCTCTCTTTCTGACTACTGTTCTCTTTCACGCTCTCTTATTTGTCTCTTTTCTGTCTGTCTGTCCGTCCATCTCGGTCTTAAGGTCTGGTGTCCAGTAGCCACTAAACATACAGCACCAAGGGTGTGGACAAACCTCACATACCTGGTTACACCACACCACACCACACATAAGCAGGCACACACACACACGCAGGCAGGCACACATACGCAGGCACACACACACACGCACGCACGCACGCAGGCACACACACACACACACACACGATGGCTGTTGTCACAGACCAGAAATAGCTCCGTCAAACAGGGCCAGCAGCTATCTGTCTCTAACAGGCCATCTGAGTCGGGGGCGATGATGTCATTGCATAAATGAACTGCTGATCATCAAAATCACAGCCACGCCCCTGTGACATCAGTGGGATTTCTTATCAGTTGAGATGGAGGGCACAATCTGGCAACCCCCCGTGATAAGGACCTCGGAGGAATCTGGCAACCCAGTGGGTCTTAAATCAGGGACTTAGTCTGGAGGGGCTGGTAGGGCATTTTTTTAGTCTCCCTTGTTTTTAGTTTTTTTGATTATTAAACAATATACAGAGAATAATACATCAACTTTACGTATATGAGGGTGTTACATGTCAAAAGAAAATATACATTTGCCAAAAAGTGTGATGGTGCATACTGCTCTTTGGTCGGGCTTATTAGTAAGACAGTAATCTCTGAAACCCAGAAGTAAAATTTTGCGTAATTGCATCAGATTCTTGATACTAGTTATGATACGTCCGTCTGTCCACATGAGATTAGTAGGACACAAATAACAAACATACAAGAACACCAGCTGTACCCAAGTTCAGTTCAAGTGTGGAATGCCTAAATCATCAACTTGGCCATACATCATCCTGCTGAGGGCCACAGTGCTACTTATTCGTCTTCACTTCTCATATCCAACTCACAGAACAGAGTCTCCCCCTGCTGTTTAAAGATTGTTGTAATGACAAAAGACACACAATAAGCAGCACAAGAGAGAATTGTGTTACAGTCTTGGCAAACAGCATACGTGTTGAATTGGAGGGCCTTGCCTTGGTTGTGTTAAAACTGATACCGGGGGTGGTTCACAGCTGAATCTAAATAAAGCAGATACTGTCACTTCCTCTCTGGGGTTCACTGCTGGGACTCTACACTGCAGGGGAAGCTAGCCTACTACCAAACTCCAACTCTCTGTCCTCAGATACGGTCATGCGCTCTACTCAAGTACTCTACTGCATAGTGACAGCTGTGACAGGGTCACATCCACATGCACCCACAACCACAGAGAGACACAGACACTCTGAAACACACTCCCACACTCTCCTCTCTCTCTCTTTCTCACTCTCTCACCTTGCGCTGGCCGGCCATCTTGCGCAGGAAGCTGAAGGTGCGTCCCAGAGGGCTTCCCGTCTTCTCCCCCCTCTCCTCCCTGGGGGGAGCACCCGTCAGTCCCTCCGTCCTTCTCTCCTCCCTCCTCCTCTCTCCCTCTTCGCCCAGCCGCTGCCTCTCTTCTTGCCCCCACAGCTCACCAAGCTCCGCATCCACACTGAGAAAGAGGTGAAGAGAAACATCCTTCCATAAGACGGGACGAGTTTGCGTTCAGCCTAGCTCAGAGGAAAAGGTGTGTTACTATGGGTATGTGTGTCAAAAAGCAGTCAGTGACAGATGCGATTAGATCATGTGCTCTATATACAACTTGAGTGAGTGAACAACGGTCATCAAGAAGAGAGAGAGAGAGACACACAACTCACCTCTGTGTGGAACCCCCAAATACAGAGCCCAGGGAAGACTCTGAGACAGACAGACAGACAGACAGACAGACAGACAGACAGACAGACAGACAGACAGACAGTGAAAGACAAATAGATACAGAGAGGAAGAGAGGCAGAAAGCAGAAACAGAGGTAACAAACTTAGTCATCCCATTATCGCAAAACCATACATACATACATACATACATACATACATACATACATACATACATACATACATACATACACCTAAGATCCCAGATAGATTGAAGTGCATCGCCTGATAAGTGACAAACCTCTCTCTGCTCTGCAGCTTCTTGGCAAACACAGCTAATCCAAACGATGGCTGAGACCAAGAGTTAACAAACGCATGAAGACAGACAAGGATGAAATAACAGAAGACAGTTGATTAAAGACCATCAAGGAGTGATTAAAACGATCTCTGCCGATGCTGTGGAATGAAAGGATGAATAGTGAACATGCAAAAGGTGAAATGAAGAGAGCGAGAGAGGAGATAGGAGAGCTTGAGAACACAGCGCTTTCTGTTCCGTGGCTAACGACAGAAGCAGCAGCCCACAGTGAGAACAAACACAGGAAGAAGGCTTCCGCATAGCTGCATACAGCTAGGAACACACACACACACTAATATCTGCCCTTCAAAACAGGAGAGTCCCCACACACACTCACAAATGAAGAGACCTACTGTCCTACCCTGGTAGTGGCGTTGGGAGATGGAATTGGAGTTTCAGTAGGAGCGATGGCAAGGCTGATGATGATGATGCTGGTGGTTTTGTGAGTGTGTGTGTGAGGTGTCTGAGAGTGTGTATGAGTGTGTGCGTGGGTTGGAGGGTGGAGGTTGGCTTTGGGTAGCTGGCGCAGACTGGGACTGGCACACAGGGAGGGAGCGGAGGCACTGAAGCCCTGCAGCTGAGACCACTGCTCCTAACACACCACAGACAAGAGACAAGGGCCACAGTGTGTCAGAGAGAGAGAGAGAGATAGAGAGAGACAGAGATAGAGGGGAGAAATAAACAAAGACAAGAGCATTAGTGAGTGGCTGTGTGTATTTGCAACAAAATAACCCAAGACGTGCTGCCACTGCTTGCACGAGATGTGCACATGTAACTGTGTGTGTTACTGTCTGCATTCTAAATAAGATTACTTTATCTCATTTATGTCAGCAACTTATATTTATCACACACACACACACACACACACACACACACACACACACACACACACACACACACACACACACACACACACACACACACACACACACACACACACACACACACACACACGATAATTCATCTGATGCTTCAATCCTAGCAGTCTGGACTAGGCCTCACCTCAAATGGGAAGAAGAGCAGGGTCTGGCAGCCCGCCTCCTCCTCTGTGAGTGACAGCAGGGAGCCCAGCTCCTGGCCATAGGAGGTGATTGGGGCTCAGCGAGTGTCCTGCCCCCCTCTGCTGAACACCTCTAGGGCCCCCAGGAGTACCCGCTCCATCTCTTCTGTGTCAAAAACCTCCAGACTCACACTGGGGGAGAGGGTAGTGTCACAGTAGAGTAGTTGAGTAGATAGGAGAGGAGTGGAGTATAGGTCTAGTGGATAGAAAGCAGCATTCAGTCATCCTGCTTGTGAGAGTGTGTGAGTCTGTAGCTTAGTGATTAACAAATATAGCTAGAATAATCCTACACAGTTCACTTAAATTCTTGTAGCCCTCCTGGAACATGGTTGAGTTGCAAGCTGTGAATTTAACTCAAATCACTATCTCACACTCAAATCAAATCTAAATCCAATTTTGTTTGTCACATGCCCCGAATACAACTAGTGTAGACTTTACTGTGAAATGCTTGCTTATGAGCCCTTAACCAACAATGCAGTTTTAAGGTACGAGTTATTTGAGGTAAATATGTACATGAAGGCAGGGTAAAGTGACTAGTTATCAGGTTAGATAATAATAAGAGTAAAATAAAGAGTAGCAGCAGCAAATTGTGTGTAAAAGTGTGTGTGTGTAAGTTTGCGATAAAAGTCACTATTGAGCAAAGTTGGGTTGGAACTCGTAAGATGTCGCCCTTCTCCGTCGGCACCATCAGCCTCTACCCTCGACACTGATGTGAGGTCAGTTTTGGGTTTCCCCGCCCTAATGATAAAGGTTACGATTTGGGGAAGGTAAGCTGATCCTAGATCTGTCTCTATGGGCAACTTGTAGTCTTGTACCTAAAGCGGGTTGTTGACCACTGGACTAGTAAGTATTGGTCGTTAGTGGGCCCCCTACCTGCGTTGCTAGTACTGCGGGGGGCAACCATACATCATGGCTCCAGGCTGCCAGCTGTGCCTGCGGAGGTGGTCCAGATTGTGTGTGTGAGACAGTAGGAGGGGGGGGGGGGGTCCAACATAGTGTCACCCCTCCAGAGGAGGGAGGGGAGGGGTAAGGAGAGGAGGGTGGGGGGGCCGGACATGGGACGCAGCGGCCTCCCAAATATGACGGGGAGCCTGGGAGACGAGGGGAGTGAGGAGGTGTGGCAATCATCTGACGGAGAGGGGAAGGGAGAGGAAGGGTGAAAGAGAGAGAGGGAGAGGAATGGACAGATGTTATGTAAAGGCCTTTATTCATACTTTCACTGCAATTCATTATTTACAAAATACATCTCATGGCAGCTACAGAATCAACTATTAGATTATAATTACAATTTAGTACATGTTAGATTTTGAGGAAGCGTTCAAAAGTTGAAGTTGCTACTAAATTGTTAACTCACTATGTGGTTTGCATGTTGGACTTGTTATGCTGTCATGGAAACAACATGAGGTCACGTCAAAACAAAAAGATACTGCAACTAGCGCACTTGAGAGAAAAGGTGAAACAAAATGTAGCCAAATACTGTTTCAACCTTCTGTATTTTACAAGAACAATGTGAAACGTTTGATACATAGATGCCACACTCTCAATGACATCACTGTCCTAAACACCTGGAATGAGATTAAGAAGGATTAAGACCTAAAGATTCGTTAAGATGATCTGCTTTTGGGAACCAAATGAATAGCAGTGTGTCAAATGCCTGGAACTGTTGCCTCTTCCTGGTCTGTTTTATGATGTAATCATAACTACTTCTTTATTCTAGTTGAGCATAAACAAATACAAAATGGAATCCATACCATATGTATGAGAGTAGGACTGTGCTCAGAGCCCATTGAATAATGTAGTCACAGCAACCTCTAAAGGTGATGTCTTGTCAAGGTCATGGACATCACAATCTATAGGACTCCTTTTGACGACAGAAAAATGAAACATTTAAATATTGAATCCTTACCGAGTGGTGTGTGTGTGTGCTGCATGCCTTTGAAAGCGAGAGACAAGAGAGTAGTAGGGAAGTTGTATATTTAATGAATTCCTTCAACCATGTGTCGTGTATCATGCTTCATGTAATGAGGTTTAGATAACACTGATACAGACTCCAGCCCTGCATGGTACTGTACCGAACCACACCCGTGGTGTAAAGTACTTTAAAGTACTTTTTGGGGTACCTGTACTTTACTATTTATATTTTTTGACAACTTGTACTTTTACATCACTACATTCCTAAAGAAAATATTCTTTATATTCCTGTCACCCAAAAGTACTGGTTACATTTTGAATGTTTAACAGGACAGGAAAATTGTCCAATTCACACACTTATCAATAGAACATTCCTAGTCATGCCTACTGCCTCTGGTCTGGCTGACTCGCTAAACACACATGTTTTGTTTGTAAATTGTCAGTGTTGGAGTGTGTCCCTGGTTTTCCTTAAATACAAAAAAAAAACAAGAAAATTGTGCTGTCTGGTTTGGTAAATATAAGGAATTTGAAATTATTTATACTTTTACAGTTGATACTTAAGTATATTTTAGCAATTACATTTACTTTTGATACTTAAGTATATTTAAAAGCCAATACTTTTAGACTTTTACTCAAGTAGTATTTTACTGGGTGACTATCACTTGAGTCATTGTCTATTACGGTATCTTTACTTTTAGTCAAGTATGACAATTGGGTACTTTTCCCCACTGCCCCACACTGAGGACAACCCTCACTGACACACTCACGTGAGGGCGGAGGTGTATGTTTCATGATTAACAACTCATGGTGTAATTGTAACAACATACAGGAACTCAAGTCCTTCTGTTCACCTGACCTAGAATTCCTCACAATCAAATGCCGACCATATTATCTCCCAAGGAAATTCTCCTTGGTTATTGTCACAGCCGTGTATATCTCCCCCTCAAGCAGATACCACGACGGCCCTCAAGAAACTTCACTGGACTTCATGCAAACTGGAAGCCATATATCCTGAGGCTGCATTTATTGTAGCTGGGGATTTTAACAAAGCAAACTTAAGAACAAGGCTACCTACATTCTATTAGCATATTGACTGTAGCACTCGCGCTGGAAAAACATGGGATTACTGCTACTCTACCTTCCACAATGCATACAAGGCCCTCCCCTGCCCTCCCTTCGGCAAATCTGACCACAACTCCATTTTGCTCCTCCGTTCCTATAGGCAGAAACTCAAACAGGATGTACCGGTGCTAAGGACTATTCAACACTGGTCTCGCCAATCGGAATCCACGCTTCAAGATTGTTTTGATTATGCGGACTGGGACATGTTCCGGGTAGCCTCAGAGAATAATATTGACGTATTCGGTGAGAGAGCTTATAAGGAAGTACATATGAGATGTTGTACTTACTGTGACTATTAAAACCTACCCTAACCATAAACCGTGGATAGATGGCGGCATTCGTGCAATACTGAAAGCGCGAACCACCACATTAAACCATGGAAAGGTGACTGGGAATATGGCCGAATACATAGTGTAGTTATTCCCTGCGCAAGGCATTCAAACAAGCGAAATGTCAGTATAGAGACAAAGTGGTGTCACAATTCAACGGCTCAGACACGAGACGTATGTGGCAGGGTCTACAGACAATCACGGTCTACAAAGGGAAAACCAGCGACGTCGCGGACACCGTCGTCTTGCTTTCAGACAAGCTAAACACCTTTGCCCGCTTTGAGGATAACACAGTGCCACCGACACGGCCCGCTACCAAGGACTGTGGGCTCTGCTTCTGCGTGGCCGACGTGAGTAAGACATTTAAACGTGTTAACCCTCGCAAGGCTGCCGGCCAAGACGGCATCCCTAGCCATGTCCTCAGAGCATGTGCAGACCAGCTGGCTGGTGTGTTGACGAAGATATTCAATCTCTCCCTATCCCAGTCTGTTGTCCCCACATGCTTCAATATGGCCACTATTGTTTCTGTACCCGAGAAGGCAAAGGTAACTGAACTAAATGACTATCGCCCCGTAGCACTCACTTCTATTATCATGAAGGGCTTTGAGAGACCAGTCAAGGATCATATCACCTCCACCTTACCTGTCACCCTAGACCCACTTCAATTTGCCTAGTGCCCCAATAGTTCACAGACGATGCACTCGCCATCGCACTGCCTTATCCCATCTGGACAAGAGGAATACCTATGTAAGAATGCTGTTCATTGACTATAGCTCAGCATTCAACACCATAGTACCCTCCAAGCTCATCATTAAGCTTGAGGCCCTGGGTCTCAACCCCGCCCTGTGCAATTGGGTCTTGGACTTCTTGATAGGCAACCCCCAGGTGGTGAAGGTAGGAAACAACATCTCCACTTCGCTGATCCTCAACACTGGGGTCCCACAGGGGTGCGTGCTCAGCCCCCTCCTGTACTCCCTGTTCACCCATGACTGCATGGCAATGCAATCCTCCAACTCAATCACCAAGTTAGCAGACGACACAACAGTAGTAGGCTTGATTACCAAAAATGACGAGACAGCCTAAAGGGAGGAGGTGAGGGCACTCGGAGTGTGGTGTCAGGAAAACAACTTCTCACTCAGCATCAACAAAACAAAGGAGATGATCGTGGGCTTCAGGAAAAAGCAGAGGGAGCCACCCCCGATCCACACTGACGGGACAGCAGTGGAGAAGTTGTCAGGTTAAGTTCCTCGGCGTACACATCACGGACAAACTGAAATGGTCCACCCACGCAGACTGTGTGGAGGAGAAGGCGCAACAGCGCCTCTTCAACCTCAGGAGGCTGAAGAAATTTGGCTTGTCACCTAAAATCCTCACAAACTTTTACAGCTGCACAATTGAGAGCATCCTGTCGGGCTGTATCGCCGCCTGGTACGGCAACTGCACCGCCCACAACCGTAAGGCTCTCCAGAGGGTAGTGAGGTCTGCACAACGCATCACCAGAGGCAAACTACCTGCCCTCCATGACACCTACAGCATCCAATGTCACAGGAAGGCCAAAAAGATCATCAAGGATAACAACCAGCCAAGCCACTACCTGTTCACCCCGCTACCATCCAGAAGGCGAGGTCAGTACAGGTGCATCAAAGCTGGGACCGAGAGACTAAAAAACAGCTTCTATCTCAAGGCCATCACACTGTTAAAACAGCCTTTACTAACACAGAGAGGCTGTTGCCTACAGACTTGAAATCATTGGCCACTTTAATAAATAGATTACTAGTCACTTTAATAATGTTTACATATCTTGCATTACTCATCTCATATGTATATACACTGTATTTTATACCATCTATTGCATCTTGCCTATGCCGCTCTGTCATTGGTCATCCATATATTTATATGTATATATTCTTATTTCATTCCTTTACTTAGATTTGTGTGTATTAGGTAGTTGTGGTGGAATTGTTAGATTACATGTTAGATATTGCTGCACTGTAGGAACTAGAAGCACAAGCATTTCGCTACACTCGCAATAACATCTGCTAACCATGTGTATGTGACCAATAAAATTTGATTTGATGTGTGTTTGCATGCGTGTGTGCTTTTTTTAATTTATTTTTTTATTTTATTTTATTTTATCCCCTTTTCTCCCCAATTTTTCGTGGTATCCAATCGCTAGTAATTACTATCTTGTCTCATCGCTACAACTCCCGTACGGGCTCGGGAGAGACGAAGGTCGAAAGCCATGCGTCCTCCGAAGCACAACCCAACCTAGCCGCACTGCTTCTTTAACACAGCGCGCCTCCAACCCGGAAGCCAGCCGCACCAATGTGTCGGAGGAAACACCGTGTACCTGTCCCCCTTGGCTAGCGTGCACTGCGCCCGGCCCGCCACAGGAGTCGCTGGAGCGCGATGAGACAAGGATATCCCTACCGGCCAAACCCACCCTAACCCGGACGACGCTAGCCCAATTGTGCATCGCCCCACGGACCTACCGGTCGCGGCCGGCTGCGACAGAGCCTGGGCGCGAACCCAGAGACTCTGGTGGCGCAGTTAGCACTGCGATGCAGTGCTCTAGACCACTGCGCCACCCGGGAGGCCCGCATGCGTGTGTGCTTGCTTGTGTGTTCTCGTATGTGCTTTCCTGTGTGTTACCGAGTTGAGACTGAAAACAAGAGTGATTAAATATACATGTGCCATTAAGTGATTGAGTGTATTAACAGACAGGTGCCTCCCTCTGCATGGGCTAAAGGTAGGTAACAATGTCACTGTGCCTCTGTGCCTAGCTGCCTTGTCTGCTTCTCCCTATTCTTATATATATACTCCCATATTTTTGCTCTCTTCCATTTCTCACATTCCTCTTAATTCGTCTGCCTTTTCCACAACTTGTGAGAAAACGATTTTTCTTTTGTCAAACCAAAATGTCTTAAAAGGGATACTTTGGGATCTACTTCCCCAAAGTCAGATGAACTTGTGGATACCATTTTCATGTCTCTGTGTCCATTATTAAGGAAGTTAGAGGTAGTTTTGCAAGACAATGCTAACTAGCACTAGCTGATGACTGGAAGTCTGTGGATATCTGCTTTAAGACAAATCAAATCAAGTTTATTTTATATAGCCCTTCGTACATCAACTAATATCTCGAAGTGCTGTACAGAAACCCAGCCTAAAACCCCAAACAGCAAGCAATGCAGGTGTAGAAGCACGGTGGCTAGGAAAAACTCCCTAGAAAGGCCAAAACCTAGGAAGAAACCTAGAGAGGAACCAGGCTATGAGGGGTGGCCAGTCCTCTTCTGGCTGTGCCGGGTGGAGATTATAACAGAACATGGCCAAGATGTTCAAATGTTCATAAATGACCAGCATGGTCAAATAATAATCAGGAGTAAATGTCAGTTGGCCTTTCATTAAGAGTATCTCTACCGCTCCTGCGGTCTCTAGAGAGTTGAAAACAGCAGGTCTGGGACAGGTAGCACTTAAGGTGAATTGAATGGTTCACTGCCATCTACTGTCTCTCCCCTCTACATACACCATCTCTCTCCTTACCTCCCCCTCTTAGATCTCGACTCCCCTTCCTCCATCGTTCACATTCCTCATCTCTAACCATAGACAGGACTCTTTCCGGGAATGTAAACAGTAGGAGGTGAAACAACAGACATGTCATGTTTCTTTCTGAAGAATGATGTGTCATCCGCTCTACAAGCCCTCAAACATTTCTCTCTTTAATCCAGCTTTACATTCAGGGTGCTCTAATGCACTCCAATGTTGCTACACAGTTGCTTCACATGGGCAATGTGTTGTACTACCCAGCATCCTTTGAATTCATGGTGTCAATGACTTACATGCCTAATTAAAGGTGAGTCTTATTAACTGGGGTTGCGTCGGCCTATCGGGAACGTACGTACAACCATGCTGAAAATGTCTATGTGACCTTATGTCCATATAAGCTTTTTTTTTTATATATCTTGAGCGTTCCTGTTGGCCCTGTTCCTCCTTTCACTGTCCTTTTTTTTACTTCAAACATTTGTGGCTGATGAAGAAGCTCCCATCATCCCAACATCCCATCCATCAGTGCCATCAATTGGGATTTTTTTATGACTCCTGTGGCCAACCTAATACTTAACTTGAAAGTATGCAAACACACTTGATATACCTTTAAGGTTTGTCTACCTTTAAATCATTACCTAGCTTCTTCTTACAGACCAACCAGACATGAGTTTCTGAGCCATGAAGTCCTTTGGGAAGGATGGGGAGAAACACGTCATGTTACTGTCAATGTCGTTAACACAACTTGAATAAAACAAACTAAAATATCCCAATCAATTTGTTCTTTAAAATACATTTCAGTCAATTTGAGATTTTTTTTAAATCAAAGTTTCCCTGGTTATACTGTAAATACAGTAGGCTGCCTGTCATCATACAGTCATCATACTGATAGATTTTATCATGTCTGATAATGGTGTAATTTTAATATTTAAATTGTGTCAAACGAACCATGGTGATAAAATAATTATAATTTCCAACCCATTTTAGAAAAGTATGGTCCCCTTGGTAGGCTGCTACAAAATTATTGGAGAACCTGGCTGGATGCCTTGAATGTCCCATGACTAAATAAACTAGATCACACATTGAAAATACACTGAAGAAAAATATAAACACAACATGTAAAGTGTTGGTCCCATGTTTCATGAGCTGAAATAAAATATCCCAGAAATGTTCCATATGCACAAAAAGCTTATTTCTCTCAAATGCTGTGCACAAATTATTTACATCCCTGTTAGTGAGCATTTCTCCTGCCAAGATAATCAATCCACCTGACAGATGTGGCATATGAAGAAGCTGATTAAACAGCATGAACATTACACAGGTGCACCTTGTGCTGGGGACAATAAAAGGCCACTCTAAAATATGGATTTCACATGACTGGGAATACATATGGATCTGGTGGTCATGGATACCTTAAAAAGAAGTAGGGGCGTAGATCAGAAAACCAGTCAGTATTTGGTGTGACCACCATTTGCCTCATGCAGCAAGGCACATCTGCTTCCCATAGAGTTGATCAGGCTGTTGATTGTGGAATGTTTTCCCACTCCTCTTCAATGACTGTACGAAGTTGCTGGATATTGGTGGGAACTGGAAAACGCTGATGTACACATCGATCCAGAGCATCCCAAACGTGCCCAATGGGTGACATGTCTGGTGATTATGCAGGCCATGGAAGTTGGGACATTTTCAGCTTCCAGGAATTGTGTATAGATCCTTGCGATATGGGGCCATGCATTGTCATGCTGAAACATGAGGTGATGGCGACGGATGAATGGCATGACAACGGGCCTCAAGATCTTGTCACGGTATCTCTGCATTCAAATTGCCATTGATAAAATGCAATTGTGTTCATTGTCCGTAGCTTATGCCTGTCCATACCATAACCCAACCGCCACCATGGGGCACTCTTTTCACAAAGTTGACATCAGCAAACCACTCGCCCACACAACGCCATACATGTGGTCTGCGGTTGTGAGGCCGGTTGGACGTACTGCCAAATTCTCTAAAACAATGTTGGAGGTGGCTTATGGTAGAGAATTGAACATTCAAATGCCTGTCAACAGCTTGGGTGGACATTCTTGCAGTCAGCATGCAAATTGCATGCTCCCAAAACTTGAGACATCTGTGGCATCGTGTTGTGTGACAAAACTGCATAGATTAGGGCCTAATGAATTTATTTAAATTGACTGATTTCCTTATTTGAACTGTAACTCAGTAAATTGTTGCATGCCGAGTTTATTTTTTTGTTCAGTATACATACATAGACTTTTAGTTCATGGTCAGGTAAAAAATGTATAAATTATTTGCAAATGACTCACCGGTTTGGTGGCTGCACCTTCTGCGATAGCCAACTTTCCAACCAGCGTGCAGATATAATGATTGTCCAGAGCTTTTCACGTCTTCCCACGGTTTAGTCGGAAAAACTACAGTATAATAGCCGTTTTAATTATAGGTATACCACAGTCTTCCTGATATATATTTTTTTACATTTAACTTTGTCCAATTAATAAAAATAAATGCAGACCATCCGCATTCCTCAAACGTCTACAGGTAAAGTGCCATGTGTCACTTGATCACGAGAAGGAAACCCGTTTGACGTTTTGTTTGTCTCGCTCTGTGTACGAGTCAACACTCCCACGATAATGCTTGGCAAGCCCTAAGTGTGTAGCCTGTTACTCCGTTTCGCTAGACATGGCTGTTTGCGCATCTCCTCTCACCTGTATATACTGTATGTGTGGGTGTTCATGCTTACGAATTACACATATACTGAACACCTTGAACACTTATTATATTATGCACTTTTACTTCAATTTTAATGGTTGCCTAATTCCAAACTCACCTCTCTTGCATGCTCGAGTGCGTCTGTTGGTGAGTCCTCTATGGCAACAGACATGTGCTCTGTAGGATGCACATCGGAAGGAGATAGGGCATGGGCAGATTCAGGAATTTACAGTGTGTGAAAGCTCTTTATTTCCTTGGCCCCCTCTCTCCAAGAATGCTGCTGACTCCTTGGATCCTGCTCATCTTGGAAGTGCCAACTATTCAACCCCGTTTCAAAACCGCCATACCCTTGTATAAACCCAGAGGAAAATGGCAAAAATTCCCCACCCTTTGATAAGAATATGAGGTTGACAGCCTGGAAACAATTTAGAACATTTAGAATAAGAACTGAAAGACTGAAGTTTGTAGGCCTCACTTCTTCTAATCCGTTTGTCTGTTGCAATGAACTTTTACAATGATTGTGATGTTAACTATAGGTTCGCAGTGGTCAAGTAAGATACAGGTTGCAGTTCACTGACTATCTTGACCTCATGGTTCAAATATGGTAAAATCATGTGCCACAGAAACTGATAACTCAACCAGTACAAGTAGTCTGCTGTCTTTAAAAAATTGTGGGCTTTTAAAGTAACAAACGTATATACTGTGATAGCTTTAACATCATAGACTAACATTTTCTTATTCACCATCACACAATTCACAAAACATGGTTGTTGTCAGTATTAAATTCTCATTATTATATATAAAAAACAAGCCTACACAATGTTATAAAGTAGCTTTCCCTTTCAAAAACAACTATAAATTTGACCTTTGACATAAGCCAAAAATAGTTGAAATGTTCAATAAAGTATACCTAAGATGAAGTTTGATAAGGCTTTTAACCACATAATATTGTAAGGCATTATAATTGCAATTGAGGTTAGCTATAAGTGTGACAAACTCTATCCCGTGCACCATCAAACCTAAAGAAAAGTTTTGGCATTTTCAGAAAATAAATGTGTCAAACTTAAAAGGCACAGGCAAATACATAAAAGGCACAGGCAAATACATAAAAGGCACAGGCAAATACATAAAAGGCACAGGCAAATACATAAAAGGCACAGGCAAATACTAGGTCAAATGGGGGTGAAGTGTAACAGAAGCAGTTTGGTAAACTACAGTGGTTTTATCAGGAACCGTGTCTGAGACTTTAAGATTCAACTCCGTGGACTAACACTGGCTTTAGGCACCTGCACATCACGGGTTCATTACTCGTATTGTGATTGGTACATCACGGGTTCGTTACTCGTATTGTGATTGGTACACTCACAAAAGGCTTCTCTCCATTTCCCCATGGTGGGATGGATAGAGGTGGTCTGAGGCTGTGTTAGTGACCCCAGTGGTCTTATTTAAGAACTGCTGCTGAGTCTGCGGCGAATGAGAGAAGCAGGCTTGGTCTCCGTGTCCTCCTGGTCGCTCTCACACTGCCTCTGACAAGGGGACAAATGCAGAGATAGTCAGATATAAGCATATCAACAGCCTCATCGATATGTTGATATTGAGAGTATAATAAAGGGATTTATAACAGTTCAAATAAAGGGATTGTAACATTATGATGAAATATGGGTGCAATATTTCATTGTAGTTTTCCTGTTTTTGTTCTTTCCCAGGCATATAATTGATTAGTATATTACGATTGATTAAAATTGGTGTTATTGATGGCCCAGACAGTACACACAGCTAGTTATATAGGTCTTAGTCAGACTTTAAGAACAGGGCAGAAGCCAGCATGTCCCCTGGTCTAGACCCAGTCCTTTCTGCTCTCTCTTACCAGTTCTGGGTCCTCCTGGGACCTGCTTTTACACTGCAACTGCAGGCGAAATAATCTGTTACACGCCCACACCATGTTATACGACATCTACAGAGAGAGAGGGGGAGGATTAAAAAGGGTATGAAAAGAGAAGGTGTCCATAGGAAAGCAGGACTTTGGAAAGAAAAAGGCAAATATGATGCAATACAATGTCCGGACCAGCAGGTGTCGGGCTCTCACCAATATTGTAGGACTACTGCTGCACACCAATGCAGATACAGGGTAGGAGAAAAGAAGAGGAAGCTACTTTGGAATATTGAGATGCACCACTGGGCCTCACCTTCCATTTCCTTTTGGCGTTGAACTTCTTGAAGCTTTTCATGTTGATGGACGATCGACTTCTGTTATCCGCCTGTTTGCGCGTGAGGGGCTGATAAACAAGGAATGAACGTGATATTGTAATAGACGCTTTAGCCTTTATCCAAAGTGACATGCAGTTCAAAGCTTTTCAGTGTGAATCATACTCACAACTTAAGCTTTCCTACTCAAACCTTATAATGTGCTTATGTTGGGTTTATGTATTGAAGTTACCCCAATCAAATCACAATTCTCTCTTCTCTCACCTTGATCCAAGGGTGTACTAGACATTCATCCGCTGTCATTCTCTCTCTGTAGGAGGGACAAACATCATTAAGTAATAGATTGTTGCATAGTATACAGAGGTTATAGACAATAACCATATCAATTAAACTAATAAATGAATGAGTGATCGTTTGTTTACATTGGGTCTTTGACCAGCAGTTTCTCAATAAAGTCTTTGGCCATGGTGCTGGTCTGGTTGAAATAGTTCTCTTCAAAATCATAGATCATCCCCACGATGTTCTTTAGTGTCTCCTCATCATTATCTCCTTGAAAGGGGGACAAACCACTCAACCTGTAGAATAGGGGGGTATTAGAGAATATGTGTAGCTACCAGAGGAGGCTGGTGGGCGGAGCTATATGAGTACAGGCTCATTGTAATGGCTGCAATGTAATAAATTGCATTGGAGTCAAACGTGGTTTCATGTTTGATACCTTTCCATTTATTTCATTACAGATATTAAAATTAGCCGGTCCTCCTATAGCTCCTCCCACCAACCTCCACTGGTAGCTATGGTATGTAAATTTCAAATTGTCCACTTGTTTTGCATACTCACAATATGTAGGTTATCACACCAATACTCCTGGAGATGAAAGAGAAGAGAGAGATGAGTGACTTTGTGTGCACAAAACCTTTTACCCTGACAGTCAAGGCAGCTGGGACATTTTGTTTTGTTTTTCTAATGAATAATATTTTAGTAATGGTTACCAAATGTCGGCTGCCTCGCTCAGGGGTTCGTAGTTAATCACCTCAGGGGCTGGGAAGAAAACGGAAAGGGAGAAGGGGGAGAGCGAAAGAGAGAAAGGGAGAAATAATGAGATACACATAACACAATCCAGCCTTATCCAGAAAAACAGAGTGTGTGTAAGAGAGGAAAAGAACAGATAGTAAGAGAGAGATCTTTTGTAAGGACCTGAGAATACAATAGAGGAGAGTGTAACTTCCTTTTGTCACAACAGTCACTGTGTCATTTTGTTAGGAAACACTGGGTGATGCTAACACTGCTGTTGCACAACATAATGGCATTCTCTAACGATGTTAAATGTTCTAAGGCCGTCATTGTAAATAAGAATTTGTTCTCAACTGACTTGCCTAGTTAAATAAAGGTTAAATAAATAACAAATATAAATAAATCCTAAAATCTTACAGTAAAACACATGAAAATGGGCAACTAGTTGGGAAATGAGTGGGTTATGGTAGAACCCATGGCCCGACAATAATACCCATGCAACACTTAAAGTAATCATTCCGTTACACTCTTTGTGTTGGCGACTCAGGTTGCATCACGCATTTCATGTCTGTTGAAACTTCTCACCTAGTCACACGTCTCTCTCTCTCACTACCCCCAGCTCCCCACCACACGTTCTGATGTCACATCCTGTCCACAACCACACTACTACCCCTTGGAAACTGTCTCCATGGAAACCTCAGCACCTTTCTAGAGGCTCATGCTAAATAAAAACTAAAACAGACAGGAAGATACACTGTACACACATCAAACATACACACCATAATCACACACTAACAAAATGCTCACACAACATGACACACATACTGACTGACACAATTTCCACCAAACAAACACAGACAGTAAACATGTGGAAAGTTCCACTTACAGATGTACTGTGGGGTCCCAGATAGGCTCCTGTAATCCTCTCCCTGTTTGAAGCGATGGGCCAGTCCAAAGTCAATGATCTTGATGTGGGGGTGTGGAATCGTCTTGTCAGCCAGCATGATGTTCTCTGGCTAAATGGAAAACAGAGAGCGTTGCACACACAATGCCAAATCCTGATGGAATGAAAAACAGCCCAAATGGGTTTGGTCAAGGGGCAACAGAGTCAGGAAACGGGAGGCCCGTCCCACCTAATTCATGGTACAGGGAAGCACTGCCTTCTATCAGCTCTATTCCTGTGTGTCTCACCTTGAGGTCAAAGTGGGCAATGTTCTTAGTGTGCATAAAGCCCACTCCCATGAGGATCTGCTTCAAGAACTCTATGGCCTCCTCCTCAGACAGGCTCTCCTTCTCTGCTATGAAATCAAACAGCTCCCCACCACTGATACTAGAGCAGAGAGAGGGAGGGGGGGGGGGGGGGGGGGCAGTGAGAAAGAAGTGGTAAAAAAAAGGAGATAGAATTAAGTAGAAGTTTGTCAGGGCAATAGCTTCATCACATACAGATGTAGGATCTTAATTTGATCACCCTGTTGCAGGAGACATTTAAAACTTGTAATATATTTGAGGTTTAAAAGGCTTCTGAAGTTTGTATTTTCTACTTTGAAATTTCAGATTTGATTTTCCCTTAAGAATAATGTATCAACCCCTACACAAATGTCAATTAATTATAATCCACATAATAATTCAAATTTCTTGTTGCTGTAGGATTATTTCCCTGCTGTAACAAACTGGCTCAAATTAAGATCCTACATCTGTCGACTTATAATAACTAGACCAAGTTATAAAAATGGCATCGCATTCATTCCTATTAAAGTTACTCGAAAGTGAATCAGCCTAAAAGTTTGCTTCAAGATCTTTTATTCATGAACTCTTGTTTCCTGGAGTGCAGCACCAGTTTGGTTGCAGTTGTGAGTGTGTCTGTATTTGGGGGGGCTTTTGTTCAGTTATATTAATAGGCTTTGGGTTGTCTGTCTGGCCTGGACTATTAGATCAATGCTAGTAATGACAGGAGGATTAGATGGGCTGACGGGACCAAGTGCTTCTCATTGTGTTCCCATTAAACAGGGTGGGAGTTAGAGTTGTGCTCCACACAACTATTTCCATCCCACCTGCTGTGGGCTGAGGGGGAAGACAGACAGACAGACAGATAGACATAGACATAGACCAGCAGAGGTCTCCCCCTCCCTCCATCTGTCCCCACTTGACTCACAGCTCCACGATGAGCACCACCTCGGCGCGACTCTCAAACACGTCCCTGAGGGCCATGACGTTGGCGTGCTGCAGGCTCTGCAGTATCTCCACCTCCGTCTCCACACTCTTCTTCTCCAGGCCCAGGCGGCTACTAGCGCTCCGACGCAGCTTCAGGAACTTCCCCGCCCAGTGGACCCCAGACGCCCGCTCCAGCACCGCACGCACTTGCCCAAAGTGACCACTAGAGGGGGGCAGAGAGGGATGATATCGTAGGGAACTTTTGCATTGAGCTCTATATTACGCTGAACTACTCCTGTGATGCTAATAGGCCTAAAGCTTGTTTGAATGTGAGATGAGAGAGAGTAACAGAGGGGCATTGCACCTTTCTAGTACTATTTACTTAGCAGTGTATTCCTAGAATTATATGTAAATTAAGTTCAATTCAAATCAATTCAAATGAACATCAATTAATGTCTAGTGCTGTTCCATTCTCTACTCCAAACCTTCTCACTCACCTGCCAAGAACCTCTCCAATCTCATAGTAGTCCTCCACATTCTGCAGCTTAATCTGAGCCATGGTCTTGCTCTTTTTCCCTCTTTCCCCCCCTCACACTCTTTTTCTGGTTGTTTTCCAGAGCTACTGCACTCTGTAGAAGTGAGGGAAGAAAGAGGGATGACAGAATAGATGTGGAAGGTAAACTAAAATGTATTTCAAATATAGATGCAAGTAAGTCACCAGACAGCATCAGGAACCATGGAAGAATGCCGGGACAATAAACAGAACTCTGTGTGTAGATAGAATTATGACAAGCGTATAGCAGCAGATAAACTATAAACTAATGGAAACAAACATGGACATAAATTGAAAAAGGCACACACACGCACACCAACCCACACAACCATGGTCGCTGGCAGATGTTTTGGGTTGGCATAGGGGGAGGGGGTATTTATCATCATCCCTACTTTGCGCAACTATGCACACAAGAAAACAGCCAACCCCCATGATTTGTATGACGTTACAGTTTTTTCAATCACTTTGATGAGATTTTCCAAAGTATGCCACAACGGTTAGTACACAACTCCAAACAGACCCTCAAAAAAGCAGTTGTTTCAAAACTCTAAGCACTTTTTCAATTGACTTGATTCAATACTTAGCGCTGAAGATTTGAACTGTAGCACGATTGAAATCTAGGCCACAATTAAATTTGTATTGTGCTGTAGCGCTATTGAAATTGATAGGTCATTTCTGATTGAGGCGACATATGCAGCGTTTACCGTGAATGCAGTCTCCCCGAACGCGGGAACAGTGCCTTTAAATTTAAATCACGCTATAGCAATTTGATTGCACATTGGGATAGAAATCAAGGACATTTTCAGTAAATGTTTATGGGTAGTGCCAGTGAATTGCCTAATGTGAAAACAGTGTAATATACATTACTGTAGCATATTACATTCAAAGAACAATTTTGCATCTTGCATTATTTTCTATTAGATCAACTGTTAGTTAAAACAACTACATTGAGAAGATATCATGATGTGTTTTGGTGATTAAATCAATGTTCTCATGGTATTTCACAGTAAAATTAAATTTTGGATCAATGGTTGTGTGGTGAAAGTCTACAAACTAAAATGAATACAAAATAAAAGGTTTTGAATATAAGATTAGCTGTGTTACAAGTCTTACCAGGTTGGAGTTTTTTACTAAGAGTTTAGTAAATTCACCATACACTTGTGAAAAGAGCACCAAAGCGATTGAAAAAAAAAAACAGTCAATAGACAACTACACCTCTCCCTTGCATTTCATGTGTGTGTTTGATGGTCAGTCCTAAACTAACACTGATAACTGGGACAAAAGCAGCCACTGACTGCGCCCTTATCCGGATGTTTTATATAGAACAGACATTTTCTGCTGTGTGTCTGTATATATGTGTGTGTGTGTGTGTGTGTGTGTGTGTGTGTGTGTGTGTGTGTGTGTGTGTGTGTGTGTGTGTGTGTGTGTGTGTGTGTGTGTGTGTGTGTGTGTTTGATGACATCACCTTGCATGAGGTATGGAAGTTGTTTATGAATGGTAGTGGTTAATAGAGATGTTATTACATCACGTTAAATCAATGCTGAACAAATGTTCCACTACGGCTTGTTAATTTAGCAACAAAAACCAAATAATTATTCTTTACACACAACCACCCAACCACCAACACACATCCTTCCCTGCTGATGCTGGAGCACAAAGGCATCCTCTGTATCTGTAAATATTTACATGTCACCGGAAATAGCATTCATTTATCAGTGAACGCCCCAATGTGCTGTCAGCACACACACACCAACTAGCCAGGGGCCAAAGTGTTCTGCTTAACCACAACACAGATGAGAATACTTCTGTGAAAAAGAGAAAGACAGAGAGGTGTGTCCATATGCCCTGTGCATGTACAGTATGTGGCCTGTATGCAGGGCCTAGGGGTTTCTACTGTGTATGAGTGATGCATGGCATGATAACGGGTTCCAATCAATAGTCGGATAATAAATCAATGTACTCCTCACACTCAGTCATGGCAAGTTCTATCACCACATATCAAATCAAATTGTATTTGTCACATGTGCTGAATACAACTGGTGTAGACTTTACCATGAAATGCTTGCTTATGAGCCCTTCCCAACGATGCAGAGTTTAAAGATATTAATAATAACTAAATAGTAACACAAGAGGAAGAAAAGAAAATACACAAGAATGGAGCTATATACAGGGAGTACCAGTACCAGATCAATGTGGAGCTATATACAGGGAGTACCAGTACCAGATCAATGTGGAGCTATATACAGGGAGTACCAGTACCAGATCAATGTGGATCTATATACAGGGAGTACCAGTACCAGATCAATGTACAGTAGCAGAGCGAACAGTCTATGGCATTTCGGGCCTTCCTCTGACACCGCCTGATATAAAGGTCCTGGATGGCAGGGAGCTCAGCCCCAGTGATGTACTGGGCTGTTCACACCACCCTCTGTAGCGCTTTGCTGTCATTTACATACCAAGCGGTGATGCAGCCAGTCAAGATGCTCTCGATGGTGCAGCTGTAGAACTTTTTGAGGATCCGAGGGCCCATGACAAATCTTTTCTGCCTCCTGAGGGGGAAGAGGCGCTGCCGTGCCCTCTTCGCGACTGTGGGGTGTGGACCATGTTAAGTCATTAATGATGTGGACGCCAAGGAACTTGAAGCTCTCGACCCGCTCTACAACAGCCCTGTTGATGTGGATGGGGGCGTGCTCTCCCCTCTTTCTCCTATAGTCCATGATCAGCTCCTTGGTCTTACTGAAGTTGAGGGAGAGGTTGTTGTCCTGGCACCACACTGGTAAGTCTCTGACCTCCTCCCTGTAGGGTGACTCATCGCCATCTGTCATCAGGCCTACCACCGTCGTGTCGTCAGCAAACTTGATGATGGTGTTCAAGTCGTGCGTGGCCACACAGTCGTGGGTGAACAGGGAGTACAGGAGGGGACTAAGCACACAGCCCTGGGGGGGCCCTGTGTTGAGGGTCATCGTGGCGGAGGTGTTGCTGCCTACCCTCAAAACCTGGGGCCGGCCCGTCAGGAAGTCCAGGATCCAGTTGCAGAGGGACGGGTTCAGTTCCAGGGTCCCTAACTTGGTGATAAGCTTGGAGGGGACTATGGTGTTGAACGCTGAGCTGTAGTCTAGGAACAGCATTCTCACATAGTTATTTCTCCCTTTGTCCAGGTGGGAGAGGTCAGTGTGAAGTGCAGTGTGAAGTGTGATCTGTTGGGGCAGTATACGAATTGGAGCGGGTCTAGGGAGTCTGGGATGATGTTGTTGATGTGTGTCATGACCAGCCTTTCAAAGCACTTCATAATTACAGTCATTTAGGCAATGGGGGTCAGCTTAAAACATGTTGGGATTACAGACTGGGATAAAGAGATATTGAAAATGTCTGTGAAGACGCTTGCCAGCTGGTTTTCGCATGATTGGACAACGCGCCCTGGTATTATGTCTGGCAGGCGGCCTTGTGATTGTTAACCCCGTGCTCACATGGGTCATGGAGAGCAAGATCACACAGTAATCCTAAAAACAGGGGCTTTCATGCAAGGCACCATGTTATATTCCCTCGAAGCGAGCATAAAAGGCATTTCGCTTGTTTGTGAGTTCTGCATCGCTGGGCAACTCATTGCTGGATTTCCCATTGTAATCCATTATCGTCAACAAGCCCTGCCACATAAAATGAGAGTTGGACCTGGCGTAATAGGATTCCTACTATATTGTTCTTTTGCATGTTTGATATCTTGTCAGAGGTCGTATCGGCCTTTCTTGTATGGGTCCATGTCCGTGTCCCGTTCCTTGTAAGCGGTAACTCTGGCCTTTAGCCCAGTGAGAGTATTGCCTGTAATTCAGCACCCCCCAAACACCTTCCTGCGGCTATGGGCTTGTCTGTCTATGTGTGTGTATCTGCGTGTTGTGTGTGTGAGCTCGCACCTGTGCGTTTATCTGTCTAAATGTCTGTCTGACGATATGCATTGATGCAAATTGGGGGAAATATGGTAAAAAAACAGTCTGTGTGGTGTACATGCATGCATGTGTGAAATGACAACGTGTCTGTATGTGTGCTAGTTTGAAAAGAGAAGAGTCTGTGATGACAGGGTGTTTGTGTCTTTGTTGCAAGACAATGGCAGGACATGTGACATGTTGTAACGTCTGCTTCCAACTCACACTCTCAAACACGTAGATCCCCTGAAAGCAGCTCACTTTCCAGCTCACACTCTCAAACAACTAGATCCCCTGAAAGCAGCTCACTCTCCAGATCCCAATCACCTGAATTCTGATCATCTGTTCACACACCTGTATGTCATTATCACACACTATTTAGTTCAGTTCTTTGCACTTTATCATTGTGAAGTGTTGTTTGTTTTGTGACACACTTCTAGTCGGAGCTCTGTTTTTCCCGTAATGTAATCCTCCCGTGTATGATAGTTTTTGCCTGCCTCACTAACGACGCTTTTTGCCTATTCCCTGCCTGTACCTTAGCCTATCGGATTTCCTGTTATCAACCTATTGCCTGATCTCCCGGACGACGTTACCAGCCTTTTCCCTGGCTGTACTGTTGCCTTGTTGGACACCCTGTGTATGACCTTCTGCCTGCCCGTGGACCCAGCTACCTGCCTTTACAATAAACACCTGCTGCGCCGTGCACTTGAAACCAGCTCTCTGTCTCCCCTCGTATTCATTACACATGTATACAGTACCTGTCAAAAGTTTGGACACACCTACTCATTCAAAGGTTTTTCTTTATTTTTACTATTTTCTCAATTGTAGAATAATAGTGAATATATCAAAACTATGAAATAACACATGGAATCATCTAGGCCAATTGTGCGCCACCCTATGGCACTCCCAATCACAGCTGGTTGTGATACAGCCTGGATTTGAATCAGGGTGTCTGTAGTGACGCCTCAAGCACTAAGATTCAGTGCCTTAGACGGCTGCGCACCCGGGAGCCCAAAAATGTGTTAAACAAACAAAATATATTTGAGATTCTTCAAAGTAGCCCCCTGTTGCGTTTAATGACAGCTTTGCACACACTTGGCATTCTCTCAACCAGCTTCATGAGGTAGTCACCTGAAATGCATTTCAATTAACAGGTGTGCCTTGTTAAAAGTTAATTTGTAGAAGTTCCTTCTTAATGATACAATCAGTTGTGTTGTGACAAGGTAGGGTGGTTATTGTCACACCCTGGCCTTAGTATTATTGGTTTTCCTTATTATTTTAGTTAGGTCAGGGTGTGACATGGTTAATGTTTATGTTTTGTTGGATTTGGGTGTTTATTTGGTAAAGGGGTTATGGGGTGTAATATATGGTTTTGTGTTGAGTGTAGAAGTCTAGCGTTGTCTATGTTGGTGAGTGATCTAGAAGAGTCTATGGTTACCTGAATGAGTTCCCAATTAGAGACAGCTGATTTCGGTTGTCTCTGATTGGGAGCCTTATTTAGGGTAGCCATAGGCTCTCATTAATTGTGGGTAATTGTCTATGTCAGAACGTTTGTAGCCTGTTTGTATGTGCACAACGTTTGTAGCTTCACGGTCGTTTTGTTGTTTTGTTAAAGTGTTTTGTGTCGTGTTCATCTTCGTGTTGTTTAATAAAAGAAGATGGCTTATTTTCCAACTGCTGCATTTTGGTCCGTTAATCCGCCACACGATCGTGACAGAATTACCCACCATAGGACCAAGCGGCATGGAAGGCGGCAACAGGACCTACCCATAAAGGATTTCTGGACATGGGAGGAGATACTGGATGGTAAGGGGCCTTGGGATCAACCTGGAGAATATCGCCTCTCTCGTGAAGAGCTGGAGGCAGCGAAAGCCGAGAGGAGGCGATATGAGGAGGCAGCACGGAGACAAGGCTGGAGACCCGTGAGTACAACCCAAAAATTTCTTGGGGGGGGCCTTAAAGGGAGTGTGGCGAAGTCAGGTAGGAAACCTGCGCCTACTCCCTGTACTTACCGTGGAGAGCGGGAGTACGGGCAGACACCGTGTTACGCAGTAGAGCGCACGGTGTCTCCTGTACGCGTGCATAGCCCGGTTCGGTACATTGCAGCTCCACGTATCGGCCGGGCTAGACTGAGCGTTGAGCCATATGTCATGAAGCCGGCCCAACGCATCTGGTCACCAGTGCGTCTCCTCGGGCCGGCGTACATGGCACCAGCCTTACGCATGGTGTCCCCGGTTCGCCTACATAGGCCGGTGCGGGTTATTCCACCTCCCCGCACTGGTCAGGCGACGGGGAGCATAGAACCAGGTAAGGTTGGGCAGGCTCGGCGTTCAAGGGAGCCAGTACGCCTGCACGGTCCGGTATTTCCGGCGCCACCTCCCCGCCCCAATCCAGTACCACCAGTGCCTCCTCCACGCACTAGCTATATGGTGCGTGTCTCCAGCCCTTTACCACCAGTGTCTAAACCACGCACCAAGCCTCCTGTGTGTCCCCAGAGTCCTGTGCGTCCTGTTGCTGCTCCCCGCACTAGCCCTGAGATGCGTGTCCCCAGCCCGGTGCCACCAGTCCCGGCACCACGCACCAGGCCTACAGTGCGCCTCAGCCGGCAGGAGTCTGCCGTCTGCACAGCATTGACTGAACTGCTCGTCTCCCCAGCGCCATCTGAGCCATCCGTCTCCCCAGCGCCATCTGAGCCATCCGTCTCCCCAGCGCCATCTGAGCCATCCGTCTCCCCAGCGCCATCTGAGCCATCCGTCTGCAATGAGCCTGCAAAGCCGCCCGTCTGCCATGAGCCTGCAAAGCCGCCCGTCTGCCATGAGCCCACTGAGCCGTCCGCCAGACAGGAGCCGCTAGAGCCGCCAGCCAGACAGGAGCCGCTAGAGCCGTCCGTCAGACAGGATCTGCCAGAGCCGCCAACCAGACAGGATCTGCCAGAGCCGCCAACCAGACAGGAGCAGCCAGATCAGTCAGCCAGCCATGAGCAGCCAGATCCGTCAGCTAGCCATGAGCAGCCAGATCCGTCAGCTAGCCATGAGCAGCCAGATCCGTCAGCTAGCCATGAGCAGCCAGATCCGTCAGCTAGCCATGAGCAGCCAGATCCGTCAGCTAGCCATGAGCAGCCAGATCCGTCAGCTAGCCATGAGCAGCCAGATCCGTCAGCTAGCCATGAGCAGCCAGATCCGTCAGCTAGCCATGAGCAGCCAGATCCGTCAGCCAGCCATGAGCAGCCAGATCAGTTAGCCAGCCATGAGCAGCCAGATCCGTTAGCCAGCCATGAGCAGCCAGATCTGTCAGCCAGCCATGGGCTGTCCCTCAGTCCGGAGCTGCAGTCCCTCAGTCCGGAGCTGCAGTCCCTCAGTCCGGAGCTGCAGTCCCTCAGTCCGGAGCTGCCATTCCTCAGTCCGGAGCTGCCCCCTACCCTGGAGCTGCCCCTTACCCTGGTGCTGCCCCTTACCCTGGTACTGCCCCTGACCCTGGTACTGCCCCTGACCCTGGTACTGTCCCTGACCCTAGTACTGCCCCTGACCCTGGTACTGCCTCTTACCCTGGTACTGCCCCTTAGTCCGGAACTGCCCCTGAATGCAATGGGGTTAAGGTGGAGGGGGGTCGTTTGGAGGAAGCCTAGGAGGTGTTTAGGTACTGTGGTGACGTGGGGACCGCGACCAGAGCCGGAGCCGCCACCGTGGATGGAAGCCCACCCAGACCCTCCCCTAGACTGTGTATGGTGCGCCCGGAGTTCGCGCCTCAAGGGGGGGGTTATGTCACACCCTGGCCTTAGTATTATTGGTTTTCCTTATTATTTTAGTTAGGTCAGGGTGTGACATGGTTAATGTTTATGTTTTGTTGGATTTGGGTGTTTATTTGGTAAAGGGGTTATGGGGTGTAATATATGGTTTTGTGTTGAGTGTAGAAGTCTAGCGTTGTCTATGTTGGTGAGTGATCTAGAAGAGTCTATGGTTACCTGAATGAGTTCCCAATTAGAGACAGCTGATTTCGGTTGTCTCTGATTGGGAGCCTTATTTAGGGTAGCCATAGGCTCTCATTAATTGTGGGTAATTGTCTATGTCAGAACGTTTGTAGCCTGTTTGTATGTGCACAACGTTTGTAGCTTCACGGTCGTTTTGTTGTTTTGTTATTTTGTATAGTTTGTATTAAGTGTTCGTCTTTCATTTAAATAAATTCATTATGACTGCATACCTTGACGCGTATTGGTCCGACCCATGCTTCTCCTCTTCAGACGAAGAGGAGGAGAACGATCGTGACAGTTATACAGAAGATAGCCCTATTTCGTAAAAGATCAAGTCCATATTATGGCAAGAACAGCTCAAATTAGCAAATAGAATCGACAGTCCATCATTACTTTAAGACATGAAGGTCAGTCAATCGGGAAAACTTCAAGAACTTTGAAAGTTTCTTCAAGTGCAGTCGCAATAACCATCAAGCGCTATGATGAAACTGGCCCTCATGAGGACTGTCACAGGAAAGGAAGACCAAGAGTTACCTCTGCTGCAGAGAATAAGTTCATTAGAGTTAAATGCACCTCAGATTGCAGCCCAAATAAATGCTTCACAGAGTTCAAGTAACAGACACATCTCAACATCAACTGTTCAGAGGAGACTGCGTGAATCAGGCCTTCATGGTCGAATTGGCTGCAAAGAAACCACTACTAAAGGACACCAATAATAAGAAGAGACTTTCTCGGACCAAGAAACACGAGCAATGGACATTAGGCCAGTGGAAATCTGTCCTTGGTCTGATGAGTCCAAATTTGAGATTTCTGGTTCCAACCGCTGTGACTTTGCGAGACACAGTGTAGGTGAACGGATGCTCTCCACATGTGTGGTTCCCACCGTGAAGCATGGAGGAGGAGGTGTGCTGGTGTGGGGGTGCTTTGCTGGTGACAGTCTGTGATGTATTTAGAATTCAAGGCAAACTTAACTAGCATGGTTACCACAGCATTCTGCAGCAATATGCCATCCCTTCTGGTTTACGCTTAGTGGGACTATCATTTATTTTTCAACAGTACAATGACCCAACACCTCCAGGCTGTGTAAGGGCTATTTGACCAAGGAGAGTGATGGAGTGCTGCATCAGATGACCTCCACAATTACCTGACCTCAACCCAATTGAGATGGTTTGGGATGAGTTGGACCGCAGCGTGAACGAAAAGCAGCCAACAAGTGATCAGCATATCTGGGAACTCCTTCAAGACTGTTTGAAAAGCATTCCAGGTGAAGCTGGTTGAGAGAATCCCTAGAGTGTGCAAAGCTGTCATCAAGGCAACGGGTGGCTACTTTGAATTATCTCAAATGTAAAATATATCTTGATTTGTTTTTTTGGTTACTACATGATTCCATATGTGTTATTTCATAGTTTTGAGGTAGTCACCCGTAATGCATTTCAATTAACAGGTGTGCCTTAAAGTTAATTTGTGTGTGAACTTGTCACTCTGTGTATGTGTATGTGCATGTGTATTTGACTGCATATCATATTCATGACCCATTCTGGTCCACTAGACTACTGTAACACTAGTAAAATGTCTACTCCAGTACATCCATTGTCAAGGACTGACTGTCCAAATGAAAACATATACAGATGCTGTATCTTAATTTGAGCCAGTTTCACACAACAGGAAAATAATCCTGGAGCAACAGAAAATGTGAATTGTTATGTGGATAATAATCAATGGACATTTTTTGTAGGGGTTGATACCACAGGAGGCTGCTGAGGGGAGGACGGCTAATAATAATGGCTGGAACGAAGCAAATGGAATGGCATCAAACACATGGAAACCATGTGTTTGATCTATTTGATACCATTCCACTAATTCCGCTCAAGCAATTACCACGAGCCTGTCCTACACAATTATGGTTCAACCAACCTCCTGTGATTGATGTATTTTTCATTAAGGCAAATCAATTCTGAAATTTTTAAGTGGAAATTACAAACTTTAGAAGCCTTTCTAAGCATTGAATACACTACACGTTTGCATTTCCTGTTGTCCAGGAACATTCCTGCAACAATAGGATGATCAAATTAAGATATGGCATCTGTATAGCCCCAGAGATTAGGACACAGATAGGGTATCACCAAATCTATGTCCCACTAGACAACTAGAAAAAGAGATAAAGAAAGACAGAGAGATATTGAGAGATGCTGCATGAATGAGAAGTGGGTTATTTATATCAAACAATATTGAGAATTGACATGAAGAAGGGGAGGGGGATGCTTTGGCCACTTGTGTGTGAAAGATGGAGTCTAACGTGGCATCATCCATTCAAGCCTGCAACAAGTTGATGCGTAATTTGTGACATTGTAACAGCTGCGTCCATGGGTTTTGTATACAGTATGACATTACACATCCCTAAATTTAAAAAAATGGCCAACATCGCTTGATCTCCATCAGTTGGAACCAACAGACAGACAAGAGGGAAATGGCTCCTCATAAATAGGCCTATTCAAACAAACGGATTTTGGGTCACCTTTTGTTTGAGGAAAAAGGTCTGTAGGCGGTGGTTAATAGTTAAAGCTACTCACCCAAATAAATTCACGATAATCTCGGGCGCCGCTTTGATGTGAGGTTGGTCTTCTTCACCTGTGTAGTAGGCTTTACGAACTCCCGAATTTAAAGTAAATTTGTCTCCCTTGAAATGAAATAATTAGGTTGTGCCGTATTCTGACAGCAACCGGTTTCCGTGCCGGGGAGAGAGTAGTAGCCAGACTAGTTCGACGGCTCGCTTTATTTCAATGCTCTTTGGTAGCCCAAGCCTACAGGGGAGCTAGAGATACGCGACATACAGCATGGCAAGCCCTCGCATACTTTTACATTTTTAAACCACATCAATATTCCTGTAGACTATAAAAGGTGCCTGTGGTGGCCCTGAATCAATCCACTGATTAGTCTAGTACAATCCAATTTCTTGGATATGTTGCGTGCAATTTGCAAATAGACCCACTGCACAGTACACTGGAGTTATACCCTATTGTGTGATGTGGTAAAAAAAAAAGTGCCCTAAAGGCAAGTTTGGGTAGGTAACTTTCTAAATGTAATCCGTTACAGTTACAAGTAACCTGTCCAACATTGTAATCAATAACGTAATTTTTGACTACCCAAACTCAGTAAATTAATCTGATTAGGCTACTTTCAGTTACTTTTAGATTACCATTAAGAGGCATTAGAAGAAGACCAAAGGATCCATCAAACACATTTGGTGTGTCATCATAGTGGTGTCTCTGACTTTTGGTCAGACGATCACACAACACATATATATATATATATATATATATATATATATATATATATATATATATATATATATATATATATATATATATATATATATATATATATATACACTAGATGACTG
Organism: Salvelinus fontinalis; assembly: GCF_029448725.1. Taxonomy (NCBI): domain Eukaryota; kingdom Metazoa; phylum Chordata; class Actinopteri; order Salmoniformes; family Salmonidae; genus Salvelinus; species Salvelinus fontinalis. The sequence continues at coordinate 30,816,311 of NC_074670.1, read as the reverse complement.
ATAGGGGCTCTGTGTTGAAGCCACCATGCCTCCATCTTGGCCCCCCACCATTGGGAAAATATTTTGGAAACTATAGAAATGCATTTATTAATGTCTACATTAGTTTTTGCCTCATTTATTCTATTACACACACCTTAATGCATGAATAAGGCCACTAATAACGTTTACATATCTTGCATTACTCATCTCATATGTATATACTGTATTCTATACTATATTTTGCATTTTAGCCTATGCCGCTCTGACATTGCTCATCCATATATTTATATATTCTTATTCCATTCCTTTACTCAGATTTGTGTGTATTAGGTATTTGTTGTGGAATTGTTAGATATTACTTGTTAGATATTGCTGCACTCTCGGAACTAGAAGCGCAAGCATTTCGCTACACTCGCAATAACATCTGCTAACCATGTGTATGTGACCAATAAAAATTGATTTGATTTGATTTGAAATTATATTATGTGAGTTAAACATATATATTTTAATATATCTCATTTTCACCTCATTTCACACCTGATTTATTTAACAAAAGACAAATCTCAATAGGTGGTCAAGGTAAGTAAAGACATGACATAAGTGGGGGGGGTGGGCCTTTCTTCTTTTGTTCTCTACTGCTGCTCTATTGTTCCTCAAGCAAGTGGGAGGCCAATGACATCACGGATTCCCATCAGACCAACTCCTTGAATGACATTTTTTGTTTTACCCCTTTCAGTGATATCCAATTGGTTATTACAGTCTTGTCCCATCGCTGCAACTCCCGTACGGAATCGGGAGAGGCGAAAGTCGAGAGCCGTACGTCCTCCGAAACACAACCCTGCCAAGCCGCACTGCTTCTTGATACACTGCCCGCTTAACCCAGAAGCCAGCCGCACCAATGTGTCAGAGGAAACACCATACAACTGGCGACCGAAGTCAGCGTGCATGCGCCTGGCCTGCCATAAGGGTTCGCTAGAGCAGGATGGGACAATGACATCCTGGCCGGCCAAACCCTCCCCTAACCCGGACGACACTGGACCAATTGTGCGCCGCGTCATGTGTCTCCCGGTCGCTGCCGGTTGCGACACAGCCCGGGATCAAACCTGGGTCTGTAGTCATGCCTCAGGAACAGCGATGCAGTGCCTTAGACCGCTGCACCACTAATTATTTTTTTCCCCTTTAGTGTGTGTACTTTACTGTAATTATACTTTGGATGTTGCTTTTCAACAGTAAAAGTTTTTTTTTTTAAATCCCTGTAGGACATCTTTAAAGTATCATTTTTAGAGATGACTAATGTTACTATCTGGCTCTCATACCATCTTGGCCACCTAATCCTCCCCAGCTTCTAATTGGCTCATTCATCCCCCCTCAATGACCTTTAACTATTCCCCAGCTCATTGCTGTAAAATGAGAACATGTTCTCAGTCAATTTACCTGGTAAAATAAGGGTTAAATAAAATAGAAAATTAAATAATGTCCCCACGATAACAAAAAATGAAACATTTAATTGAAATACTTTAGAATTCCATTCATTCCTATGTAGGACTGCTCTTACAGGGTAGTGCCAATATGGCCGACCGGTTGCTTCAAAGCCTCTCAATTGCCAATACATAGCATCCGCAATCCAGGGTTTATATACATCATTTGTTCACACTTGCTCAGTTGGAACAAACTTAAATTTGTGAATTTCTTTCAGTGCATCATTTCTGAATTGAAAAGTAATCCAAGAAGTAATCATCTAGTTTTTCAAAGTATCTGTAATCTGATTATTGTTATGTCTCGTGGGTTTCATAACCACGTGTTTATAACAACTCAATAGTGATGATAAGGAAACAGGAATTCAGTTCAACCATTTATATGAATGTGCTCATCTCAACACACATTACCCATGATGCTCTGCGTATACAACTACTGTGCAAATAGTACAACCCTAATACAAAACAATTACAATATTTTGGCATATAACGTCACTGATAACAGTTATTGTTTTTTTGTAAGCAGATTACATGTAACTGATTATGTAATCAATTACTCCTCAACCCTGTCTACAGATAGGCTAGGCCTAAAATATCCCTGGGCTGTTCTCTAGGACCTCCGCTCTGTCTATAATCAACTCTCTCGGAAACCGTTTCATTACACCAAATAAGGCGAAGGAGGAGAGATGGAATATACAAGCCAACCTTCCCCTAGGAAACCCTAGGAAAATAAACAAAAGCTATTATAAAAGTGTCGTTCCTGGATGGAAATGCTTGACAAACATAAGAGGATGCGCACTGTGGTAGGGTAGACTATATGCTTCCCGAGTTGAGAGAAGGATATTTCATCATTGACACAGTGCCCAAATGGAATTGTGTAAATCTTTCAAGTATTATAGCCTATTCAGAAGAATAGTCAGTATGGTTTCTACTCCACAACACCACACATGAACATTAGTATTCCCAGTATATGACCAAATTACCTCGATTTTGGAACAGGCCCCTCTGTGCACTGCTATTATGTGTAGCCTATAAATTTGATCCAAAAGCACATGGCATTTAATTAATTAATCTTACTTTTCACAACACTAATACCAGACAATTTTTTTCTGCAAGCCTTGAGTCTAGACACATCAAACAATGATTTAAATATACACTAGATGTCTGACAGGGGGCGCTGTTTTGAAGCCACCGCGCCTCCATCTTGGGACTCTCCCACCATTGTAATTTTTTTGGGGGGGAGCCATAGAAATCAAATCAAAGTGTATTTGTCACGTGCGCCGAATACAATAGGTGTAGGTAGACCTTACAGTGAAATGCTTATTACAGGCTCTAACCAATAGTGCAAAAAAGGTGTTAGGTGAACAATAGGTAAGTAAAGAAATAAAACAACAGTAAAAAGATAGGCTATATACAGTAGCGAGGCTATAAAAGTAGCGAGGCTACAATGCAAATAGTCCGGGTAGCCATTTGATTACCTGTTCAGGAGTCTTATGGCTTGGGGGTAAAAACTGTTGAGAAGCCTTTTTGTCCTAGACTTGGCACTCTGGTACCGCTTGCCATGCTGTAGTAGAGAGAACAGTCTATGACTGGGGTGGCTGGGGTCTTTAACAATTTTTAGGGCCTTCCTCTGACACCGCCTGGTGTAGAGATCCTGGATGGCAGGCAGCTTAGCCCCAGTGATGTACTGGGCCATACGCCATCTGTAGTGCCTTGCGGTCAGAGGCAGAGCAGATGTGTTGCTACCTACCCTCACCACCTGGGGGCGGCCCGTCAGGAAGTCCAGGATCCAGTTGCAGAGGGAGGTGTTTAGTCCCAGGATCCTTAGCTCGGTGATGAGCTTTGAGGGTACTATGGTGTTGAACGCTGAGCTGTAGTCAATGAATAGCATTCTCACATAAGGGTTCCTTTTGTCCAGGTAGGAAAGGGCAGTTGGAGTGCAATAGAGATTGCATCATCTGTGGATCTGTTTGGGCGGTATGCAAATTGGAGTGGGTCTAGGGTTTCTGGGATAATGGGATAATGGTGTTGATGTGAGCCATTACCAACCTTTCAAAGCACTTCATGGCTACGGACATGAGTGCTACGGGTCTGTAGTCATTTAGGCAGGTTGCTTTTGTGTTCTTGGGCACAGGGACTATGGTGGTCTGCTTGAAACATGTTGATATTACAGACTCAATCAGAGACATGTTGAAAATGTCAGTGAAGACACCTGCCAGTTGGTCAGCACATGCCCGGAGCACACGTCCTGGTATTTCGTCTGACCCCGCAGCCTTGTGTATGTTGACCTGTTTAAAGGTCTTACTCACGTCGGCTACGGAGAGCGTGATCACAAAGTTGTCCGGAACAACTGATGCTCTCATGCATGCCTCAGTGTTGCTTGCCTCGAAGCGAGCGTAGAAGTGATTTAGCTCATCTGGTAGGCTAGTGTCACTGGGCAGCTCGCGGCTGTGCTTCCCTTTGTAGTCTGTAATAGTTTGCAAGCCCTGCCCCATAAGACGAGCGTCGGAGCCGGTGTAGTAGGATGCGTCGGAGCCGGTGTAGTAGGATTCAATCTTAGCCCTGTATTGACGCTTTGCCTGTTTGATGGTTCGTCGCAGGGCAGAGCAGGATTTCTTGTAAGCTTCCGGGTTAGAGTCCCGCACCTTGAAAGCGGCAGCTTTACCCTTTAGCTCAGTGCGAATGTTGCCTGTAACCCATGGCTTCTGGTTGGGGTATGTACAGTCGTGGCCAAAGGTTTTGAGAATGACACAAATATACATTTTCACAAAGTCTGCTGCCTCAGTTTGTATGATGGCAATTTGCATATACCCCAGAATGTTATGAAGAGTGATCAGATTAATTGCAAAGTCCCTCTTTGTCATGCAAATGACCAGAATCCCCTAAAAATATTTAAACTGCATTTCAGCCCTGCCACAAAAGGACCAGCTGACATCATGTCAGTGATTCTCTCGTTAACACAGGTGTGAGTGTTGACGAGGACAAGACTGGAGATCACTCTGTCATGCTGATTGAGTTTGATTAACAGACTGGAAACTTCAAAAGGAGGGTGGTGCTTGGAATCATTGTTCTTCCACTGTCAACCATGGTTGCCTGCACGGAAACACGTGCCGTCATCATTGCTTTGCACAAAAAGGGCTTCACAGGCAAGGATATTGCTGCCAGTAAGATTGCACCTAAATCAACCATTTATCGGATCATCCAGAACTTCAAGGAGAGCGGTTCAATTGTTGTGAAGAAGGCTTCAGGGCGCCCAAGAAAGTCCAGCAAGCGCCAGGACCGTCTCCTAAAGTTGATTCAGCTGCGGGATCGGGGCACCACGAGTACAGAGCTTGCTCGGGACCTTGCCATAAGGCAAAAGTGATAACTAAGTGGCTCGGGGAACAAAACATCAATATTTTGGATCCATGGCTAGGAAACTCCCCAGACCTTAATCTCATTGAGAACTTGTGGTCAATCCTCAAGAGGCGGGTGGACAACAAACAAAAACCCACAAATTCGGACAAACTCCAAGCATTGATTATGCAAGAATGGGCTGCCATCAGTCAGGATGTGGCCCAGAAGTTAATTGACAGCATGCCAGGGTGGATTGCAGAGGTCTTGAAAAAGAAGGGTCAACACTGCAAATATTGACTCTTTGCATCAACTTCATGTAATTGTCAATTAAAGCCTTTGACACTTAAGAAATACTTGTAATTATACTTCAGTATTCCCATAGTAACATCTGACAAAAATATCTAAAGACACTGAAGCAGCAAACTTTGTGAAAAATTAATATTTGTGTCATTCTCAAAACTTTTGGCCTAGACTGTACGTACAGTCTCTGTGGGGACGACGTCCTCGATGCACTTACTGATAAAGCCAGTGACTGATGTGCTGTACTCCTCAATGCCATCGGAAGAATCGCGGAACATGTTCCAGTCTGTGATATCAAAACAGTCCTGTAGTTTAGCATCTGCTTCATCTGACCACTTTTTTATAGACCGAGTCACTGGTGCTTCCTGCTTTAATTTTTGCTTGTTAGCAGGAATCAGGAGGATAGAGTTGTGGTCGGATTTACCAAATGGAGGGCGAGAGAGAGCTTTGTAAGCGTCTCTGTGTGTGGAGTACAGGTGATCTAGAATTTTTTTCCCTCTGGTTGCACATTTAACATGTTGATAGAAATTTGGTAGAACTGATTTAAGTTTCCCTGCATTAAAGTCTCCGGCCAGTAGGAGCGCCGCCTCCTGGTGAGTGGTTTCCTGGTTGCTTATTTCCTTATACAGCTGACTGAGTTCGGTCAATTTATTCAAGTCTATTTTTGCCATGTTTATTATATTCCATATAAATCAAATCAAATTTTATTGGTCACATACATATATTTCGCAGATGTTATTGCGGGTGATGCGAAATATACCTTAATGCATACGTTTAAATTACATTGTGAGCTAAATAAATAAATATATATAAAAACATTTTCCTTAAAGTATAATTTTTAGAAAGTTCTAATGTCCCTTTAATGTTACAGTCCCCACAACACAAAATGTTTAAATACATGGTATTTTTTCCTTGAAACATTTAATTAAAATACTGCAGAATTCCATTCATTCCTATGGAGGGCTGCTTCTTCTGGGGAGTGCCAATATGGCCGACCAGTGGCTTCAAAACATCTCGCTGGCCAATACACAGCAATCCAGGGTTTATATACATCACTGGTGTCATCGGTTTACTTTCGGCCCCCCATTGTGTGTAAAGTTCAGCTAACGCTATTGTGACCTCTACTGGTTTCATAAGGTTATAATACAATGTCAAACGAATTATTATGCCATTTATGTATAATACCTCGAGTATATGATCCATGATGGGTATGGAAAATGTTTGGCTGGGGCATTTGATTAATCTGAAGAGAAAGTAGTTGGAAGCTATCCACAATAAAATCGTATTACCATGCAGACCTAGGCTGTGTTCAATGAAGTAGTCTAGATATACAGAAAAAAAATGTCTTCCCGAAAAAATGTATTATATGCGGGAATATTGTCTAATTAGCCTATTTTAAAGGGATAATTCACACAAATTACTAAATGACTTACCCTTGGTTTCCTTACCCTGTAAGCAGTCTATGGACAACATATGACAGCAATCCATGCTTTGGTTTCAGTAGAGGCTGCTGATGGGAGGACAAACCATGTTTTTGATGTATTTGATATCATTCCACCTATTCCGCTCCAGCAATCCTCCACAATTAAGGTGCCACCAACCTCCTGTGTTTGGTTTTATTTCCCTGGCATTGTTTCCAAATGCTAATGTTTCAGAATTTGTGGCACAAATCCCATTAAAGTCATGGGACCGATAAGCATTTTCTGTGCATAATTTACAAATCATTAAAAAAAAAAATATATATGTATCGTGAAGTTTATCAAAGTCGCTAATAGATTATTTGAACATGATGCGCAAAAGAATGCTAATATCGGTCTCATGACTTAAATGGGATTTGTGCCACAAATGCATTTGGAAACAATCAGGGAAACTAAACCAAAGCATGAATTGCTGTCACACCTTGTCCATAGACTGCTTACAGAGTAAGGAAACGAATTTGCAATTTTGTGATTTGTGTGAACTATCCCTTTAAATGCTAGGCAACTAAATAAATAACATCTATTGAGGAAATATGATAGGCCTCTTGTAGATAACACCAACATGTTCATTTCTCTGTTCATCTATACTTCATTCTGTCAGTGACAGGGCTGTGTTTCCACCAATATTGCTTTTGGAAATAGATCCAAGAAAGGGTAACCAACAGAAAGTGATTAAAATACACACCAATGCAATAACAACACATAACATGAAACAAAACATTTACTGTATGCTATATCCACAATTTCTCACTAATTATTTTCACCCCAAGAAAGTCACATATAAATATAAGACTGCTTGAAACTGTTTTTTTGTACATGAAATGATTAAATAGAAAAATTATATTATTAAAGGGTATGTTTCTAAAAGACGTTAAAGGACAAGTTTGATAGGAACTAAATAATTTCCTACTGATAGTTCCTATCGTACTTTTCCTTTAATGTTTTTTTGTAGGAACATACCCTTTAATAATTTACCTGGCCACACCTGAATTTCCACCCACTGAAAATAAGTTGCACAATAACAACAGAAGTGGAAAAACGATGTAAGAGACATTCCATAAAATTCCCATACTCGTTGTTTGATAAGCCCAAAGGTTGGGTGAGTATTACATTTTTATATTTTTTCAGCTGTATTTTCCAGCTTTGTATAGCTAGCGGTCTTCTTACGTGGTCGGAAAGTCCAACATTTTATCTAATGCGCTGGTATGAGAAACTTCCGTGTTGTGATATGGAGTGCGCTTTGAAGGTCTGCGTACTACGTTTGTCTGGGCAGTTAACACATTCAGGGAACTTTACAACGCTATTTGTATGTCAACAATATTCTATTTAGTGGTTTAATATTGCAAGCGTATTTTCTTTGGTAGTCATGCGTAAATAGGGCCTTTATTTTCTTAGACTACTCAAACAGCACAGGCCATAATGAGATGCATTGGGCGGAGCTTTGTTTGCAACGGACAGGGAGGGATTCTAATTGTTTCATCGTTCTTGGCTTACCTCAACTGTCGTGGAAAATTTTCAACTTTAGAGACTATTGTTTGATGATTAATGACACTAGAATGCTGTCTGAAGTTACAGCTTGTCGGTTTTGGGGCATCATTGCGTGGGAAGACATGTATGACCTATAGAATGTGCAATCTGTAAAATGTACTATTCTTTGTAGGTGAAGAGCTGTTTACCATCAAACTAATAGAGCTGGGACACAAAGAAAGAAACAGACAATGTGATACAACTTCAGTCAAAGTAAAAACACTCAATCAAGCATAGACTTACTGACGAAGTCTGGAGACACTGAATACCTAAAAAAAAACTATGTCTGAGATCCTACGGTCAAACCTGGAGCTGCTAGAAGACAGACCCTCCAAAACCAGCGGGGTGACTGCTGAACCCCAAACCCCAACATGGGGGGCAGAGGGGGAGAAGGTGATTAAAGAATTGGGAAGGGAAGGAGTGGTGGAGGAGGAAGACGAAATGGTTAGCTCGGCTAAATTGGAGCCTACCACTCTGCAGTGGCCGGGTGACAGGGATGTAGAGAAAGCAACAAAGAACGGAAGTGCATTGACTGTGAAAGAAGATAAGGGAAGGGGAAAGGGGGATGACCCTGAGGGAGAGAGGAGGAGCGTGCACTCCATGTGCACCTCTCTTCAAGGAGGAGGAAGCCGGATGGAGGGCGAGAGAGGGCTGGGTTTGGGAGTGGAGAGAATGAGAACGGGGGAAGAATGGATGGAGAGAGAGGTGCAGCACCCAGGGCTGTGTAAGAGTGGGAAGAAGGTGCAGGTAGAGATAGAGGTGGAAGATGGTATGAACTCTTTGCCAGAGAAGGCAGCACAGGTCTTCAACCCATCTGTCACCATCCTACACTCCTCTAGTGCTCCGACATCTCCCAGAGAAAGGGAGGCATTCTGGGATGTGGACGCAGAGAAGAGTCTCCTCCTCGTTCCCCAGGGAACCCCACCTGATGGCTACTACCACGACTGGCCAGTGGGGGGGGGGTCCTCAAAATGTAAAGAGATGCACCAACATTTCATCTTTCTGTCTTTTGACCTCCAACCTCTTTCTCTCTGTCTGTCTTTCTCTTCTCTCCCTTGTTCATTCAGCCACTGTGGCTCTGCTCAAATAGTTTTGTGAGTGCAAATTCATCCTTCCACTCCTCCCTTATTTTGTGGTAATCTGATCTAGAAGGTGTTAATGTTTCTGTTAGCTTTCTTTTACTTCAGAGGGCAGAAAGACTAATAGTCTCTCCTTTCCTTTACCCTCCAGGTGGGTGTGACTGTGCCAACAGGGATGCTCTCAAAGTGGGGGTGTCTGTGTTCACTGCAGCTCTGATTTTCCCCCTCCTAGTGTGGGGGGGTTATGTCTTCCTGCCTTTTGATGCCCCCCTGCTGGACAGTGCCCCCCTCAGGCTGGTCTACACACTGCGCTGCTCTGTCTTCGCTGTGGTGCCCATCATACTGGGTGAGTGGCTCATTGGTCATTCAGCATATGTTCTTTACCAGAATTACTCCGGTGTGAACAGCAAGGTGGGTTGAACAACAACACTACCATCACAAGCCAACACTTGTGTTGTCCTCCCAGGCTGGATGGTGCTGGGTGTCTCCAGGATGCGGTTGGGGGATGTGAAGCCGCTGTGTGAGATGGAGGCCGGGGAGGTGGGTGTGCACCGGCGCTATGTGGATGACTCCGTTACCCTCTTCCTGCTCTACTTCCTGCAGCTGGCCGTAATGGCGCCCTACCTGAGCCAGGACCTGCTCAAACTGGTGCCCCTGCTCACCATCATCTTCGCCTTCGGCAGGTAAAGAAACAACAATGCAAAAAAACATTTATTTTGTCACATACACCAGAGAGATGCAGTGAAATCTGTTGTCCAATTTCAGTGCCCAGTCAGTCATAACCCTATATGACATGTGATCTCAATTTAATACAGTCTGGGCAGACTATAGAAATGACTGCATCTGTCTAATGTCCATCTCTCTTCTGTGCCAGGCTGATGTACTGGGTAGCAGCTGCACTGGGCAGCAGTGTTCGGGGCTTTGGCTTCGGCCTGTCCTTCCTGCCCACCGTGGCCATGCTGGGTGCCAATCTCTACTTCATCTTCACCATGGATGCTGGGGGCACCATCTTTGCCCAGAATGTGATTCACCAACAAGACCAACCCCCAGCCTCCCGCCAGAGGTTCTGGGGATAGGGGGATGGAGTAAAGACCGAAGGAATGGAAGGATGGGGAAGAGGGACAGGATTTGTTTTACCTACTGGTGGAATTTAACTTTCAAATGGTTACTATGTAAACGGTAGTGGATCGTGCTAGTGTGATTAAACCACATTGATGATGTGTAGAATAGACTGGGCAGTGGTAGTCAGTGATAGAGCATGTACAAACAGTTATTGGAGAAAGTTTCTACGTAATAATTCATCTTCTTGCATGGCATTATACCGTCACTAGTGAAACAGTAGAATGTATTCTGTAGAAGATTTGCTAATTGACAGCTAAGTACCATGGAATAATGTTGAAATCACAATTGTCTCAATGCAAAGAGTTTGTAGATCCACACAGAATTGTGCCACTTGGAAGTTTTGAAAATAACCAAACCACTGTTTTCCTCAGAAATATCTAGCTAGGCCTGTTGCAGAAAAATAGTTTGCTGAACTGTACTGTTTGACAAGTATATCTGTACTCTACTGTATTGCATTTGGTTATGAATCTGGTATTACAAGCTAATAACAATTACATTGACATTTGGGACATTTAGAGAAACTGAGACTTGCTATAGACTTCTTAGTCAATTTCCTCTTGAAAATGTTCAATATAACCAATCATGTTCTGTGAAAAGGTCATCGACTACTGAGTGGACATTTAGTCTCATCTTCATGACTGTATTGCCTTTTAAAAGGACATCCACACATAAGCAATGTCATAACAGCTAACAAATAAATGAAAGAATTGATTTAGTACAAAGATTTTGACATTGAGAACCATTTCACAGCATTTTGTGCCCCCCCCCCCCTCCCCAAAATGTCAGTGACCTTATAGAAATCCAACAAGTACCTACCTGCCCAGGTGGCCCAACCTCCATGCCTTTATCTCTGAAAACTAATCCTTTCACAATACACAGCCCTGTAAGGGTGAATGGAGTTGTTACTGTATTTTAAAATGTTATGTATGAAATCTGATTTTTACAGTGATGTTTTTATTGGCCTTTCATTTGTGAAGCTGACATTTCTATTGTTTTGAAAGCCTTTTAGTGACCAATAAAAATGAACAAGCATTTAAGGTAGACTTTTGTGCATTACAGTTGTTTGAAATGGGCACCTGTTTTCTGACTGTGTTATTGCTGTGTTCGTAGCCAAGTGGGAAGGTGGTATTTATCACAAACGACTGGGAGAGATCCACTTGAACACCCCTCCAACTCGTAATTACTAGTGGAAAACCATAGAGATCGATAGAGGACGCAACATTGTATCGGTCAGATTTTGGCTTCTGTGAGAGCATGCGCTGTGCCATTGAGGCCATCTCCATTTTGAAGAAGTACATTTTCTTCTACTAAGAGTTGGTAAACAAACTGAAAGGGTGCATACATGCCTTGGAGTGTGTTGTTTGAACAGGTATAAACATTTTACATTTACATTTAAGTCATTTAGCAGACGCTCTTATCCAGAGCAACTTACAAATTGGAAAGTTCATACATATTCATCCTGGTCCCCCCGTGGGAATTGAACCCTGGTCCCCCCGTGGGAATTGAACCCACAACCCTGGCGTTGCAAGCGCCATGCTCTACCAACTGAGCCACACGGGACCACGCCAAGTTTGGCGATTTATTGCCACCTGCAGTTATGGAATGTTTGCTCACAAGTGTAATTAATTGGCTGATCCCTCCTGATGACCTGGATGGAAATATATCATCTTTCCTTAACCAGTAGGAAGTCCCACCCAGTTGACTACTTCAAAATGGTGAAAATCCTAATGGTGCTGCCCATGCTAAAACTTGCTTTTGGGCACTAGAGGACTCTATATGTGGGAAACTCATCTATCACCCCTGATCGCAGACTTCTCCCACATGCTGACCTCACCTACTAAAGGAAATGACCTTGATAACAGGATTTTCGGCAGTTAAATGTAACAAAACATTATTTATAAAAAAGCAATCTATTGATGTGTTTTTTGAAAACTATAATTTGTTTACAAGTATGATAGCTGCACTTTTAGTTTATAGTTGACGCAGCTTGTTGGCCATTAGCTATCCGGCGTTTGTCAACGAGTTCAAGGCATCCAACTGGTATTTACAACGTCACCACTAGTAATCACCACCTTCCCACTTGGTAATGAACGTAACATATTGCCTTGTTCAAAACAACTGGGAACTCGGAAAAATACGAGGTTAACTCATGACTTCAGGGATCTTCAGGTCAGCAAGTCGGGAGCTCTAAAGAGACTCGAGTTCCCGAGTTGTAATTCCGAGTTAGATGACCGTTCAAATAATTTTTTCCCAGTCGGAGCTCGTTTTTTCCCGAGTTCCCAGTTGTTTTGAAGGCGTCATAACATCGAGCCTATGACGTAGGACTACACTTTTCGACTAACGGGCTATTTTTGTCGGTGGTCAAAAATTGTTCACGTCTAACCAAACTTTTCGTGTATTTATTGGTCTGGCCACAGGGAAGTCTGGGTTCGGAATTACAAGAAAGCAACCCCTTGCACGTCAGTTTCAAAGTAGGCCTATCTCATCTGTACCCCAGGGGTATTTACCACTAAAGTTATCGAAGTGAAGGGACAAGAGAAGGAGAATATGGCAGCTGCCCCAGCTAGAAGAAAACACGGAGCGTGTCTGCTTCGAATCAAAGAAAATTGTCCATTGCGAACATTTAAGAAAAACAGGTGTTACGGTAAGAACATGATTGTTTTCAAGAATTGATGGATAAAAACATATAGCCTATAAAAATGCATAAAATTAACCTACAGACGAATTATACCACCCAGGAAGTTAGGGTTGAAGTTGACACTTCATAGATCCCTGTCGGCCTTGCACTGTATACATTTGACAGTAAAACGTCTATTGAATTAGTTTGGTAGGCTCTATAGGCCTCAATGCTATAGCCTGATAATACATTAGGGGTAGGCATATTATACATTTTTTTTATTTTTTATTTTTTATTTAACCTTTATTTAACCAGGTAGGCAAATTGAGAACACGTTCTCATTTACAATTGCGACCTGGCCAAGATAAAGCAAAGCAGTTCGACACATACAACAACACATAGTTACACATGGAGTAAAACAAACATATAGTCAATAATACAGTGGAAAAAAAACAAGTCTATATACAATGTGAGCAAGTGAGGTGAGATAAGGGAGGTGAAGGCAAACAAATATATGTATAAATAAATAAAAATATAAAAGGCCATGGAGGCGAAGTGAGTACAACACAGCAAGTCAAATAGAAACTAAAAAAACACTGGAATGGTTGGTTTGCAGTGGAAGAAAGTGCAAAGTAGAGACAGAAATAATGGGGTGCAAAGGAGCAAAATAAATTAATAAATAAATACAGTAGGTAAAGAGGTAGTTGTTTGGGCTAAGTTGTAGATGGGTTATGTACAGGTGCAGTAATCTATGAGCTGCTCTGACAGCTGGTGCTTAAAGCTAGTGAGGGAGATAGGTGTTTCCAGTTTCAGAGATTTTTGTAGTTCGTTCCAGTCATTGGCAGCAGAGAACTGGAAGGAGAGGCGTCCAAAGGAAGAATTGGTTTTGGGGGTGACTAGAGAGATATACCTGCTGGAGCGCGTGCTACAGGTAGGTGCTGCTATGGTGACCAGCGAGCTGAGATAAGGGGGGACTTTACCTAGCAGGGTCTTGTAGATGACCTGGAACCAGTGGGTTTGGCGACGAGTATGAAGCGAGGGCCAGCCAACGAGAGTGTACAGGTCGCAGTGGTGGGTAGTATATGGGGCTTTGGTGACAAAACGGATGGCACTGTGATAGACTGCATCCAATTTATTGAGTAGGGTTTTGGAGGCTATTTTGTAAATGACATCACCGAAGTCGAGGATTGGTAGGATGGCCAGTTTTACAAGGGTATGTTTGGCAGCATGAGTAAAGGATGCTTTGTTGCGGAATAGGAAGCCAATTCTAGATTTGACTTTGGATTGGAGATGTTTGATGTGAGTCTGGAAGGAGAGTTTACAGTCTAACCAGACACCTAGGTATTTGTAGTTGTCCACATATTCTAAGTCAGAGCCGTCCAAAGTAGTGATGTTGGACAGGCGGGCAGGAGCAGGAAGCGATCGATTGAAGAGCATGCATTTGGTTTTACTTGTATTTAAGAGCAGTTGGAGGCCACGGAAGGAGAGTTGTATGGCATTGAAGCTCGCCTGGAGGGTTGTTAACACAGTGTCAAAAGAAGGGCCAGAAGTATACAGAATAGTGTCGTCGGCGTAGAGGTGGATCAGAGAATCACCAGCAGCAAGAGCGACATCATTGATGTAAACAGAGAAGAGAGTCGGTCCAAGAATTGAACCCTGTGGCACCCCCATAGAGACTGCCAGAGGCCCGGACAACAGACCCTCCGATTTGACACACTGAACTCGATCAGAGAAGTAGTTGGTGAACCAGGCGAGGCAATCATTAGAGAAACCAAGGCTGTCGAGTCTGCCAATGAGGATGTGGTGATTGACAGAGTCAAAGGCCTTGGCCAGGTCAATGAATACGGCTGCACAGTATTGTTTCCTATCGATGGCGGTTACGATATCGTTTATGACCTTGAGCGTGGCTGAGGTGCACCCATGACCAGCTCTGAAACCAGATTGCATAGCGGAGAAGGTGTGGTGGGATTCGAAATGGTCGGTAATCTGTTTGTTGACTTGGCTTTCGAAGACCTTAGAAAGGCAGGGTAGGATAGATATAGGTCTGTAGCAGTTAGGGTCAAGGGTGTCCCCCCCTTTGAAGAGGGGGATAACCGCAGCTGCTTTCCAATCTTTGGGGATCTCAGACGACACGAAAGAGAGGTTGAAGAGGCTAGTAATAGGAGTGACAACAATTTCAGCAGATAGTTTTAGAAAGAAAGGGTCCAGATTATCTAGCCCGGCTGATTAGTAAGGGTCCAGATTTTGCAGCTCATTTAGAACATCAGCTGACTGTATTTGGGAGAAAGAGAAATGGGGAAGGCTTGGGCGAGTAGCAGAGGGGAGGGCAGTGCTGTTGTCCGGGGTAGGGGTAGCCAGGTGGAAAGCATGGCCAGCCGTAGAAAAATGCTTATTGAAATTCTCAATTATAGTGGATTTGTCGGTGGTGACAGTGTTTCCTATCTTCAGAGCGGTTGGAAGCTGGGAGGAGGTGTTCTTATTCTCCATGGACTTTACGGTGTCCCAGAACTTTTTTGAATTTGTGTTGCAGGAAGCAAATTTCTGCTTGAAAAAGCTAGCCTTGGCTGTTCTAACTGCCTGTGTATATTGGTTTCTAAATAATAATCTTACATTTTAAAGTTTTATTTACTATAAAGGCACACTATAAAATGTGTATATCAAGGGAGCAAATGCACAACTTTTCCACATGCAAACACCTTTTATATATATAGTGCTGAAGGAATAACATTACATCATGTGTTTACCTGTATCCATTTTATGTCAACATAAACATAAACAATGGAGTTATATATCCTAATATTATGATAAGACTACTGTACTTATCAAATTATGAATAATAAGTCATATTCTTCCAAATTAAGGGGTGGGCTATATTGCATTAGTTGAAATTACTGGAAATCTGACTGTGGCTTTAATATAAGTAGTCAGTGTTGTTAACTGCCAATGCTGATGCTCCTCCACCATTATTTGCCACAGTTTTGAGGAAGTTTGGGGCCAAAGTAGCAAGGCAACATTTAGTCCCAATGTATCACGTGGTTGCTTAAGACTTAATACTGGCATACCTGTCCGAAAGTACCCGCACTAGTCTACGCCTACACCTCCTGTCAAGTGCTTCAGTTGCACTTACTGTCAAGAGCTGGGTGCCCAGGGTGGGTGCATGTCAGCAGTGTAAAAAGGCTTCCTGCATGGTCTCCTCTCCTTCAGCTGGACTGATCTGACCATAATTTTAAGTAAAATCTTTTAAGCTAACTACTGAAAATGGCTTCCTCCAGTCAAATTATTTCACATCAGTGCAGATGAATGAAATTAGATAAGGAGAGGAAATCACTTCAGAGTATTGATACTTAGGCCTAATTGTTATTTTTTAAATTATCCCTTTGGCAGATGTATCTTCGGCTGGTGGTGGAATGTGTTGGGGAGACTTCAGTAAGCACCACATTTCTGCATCCAAAACCAGACCTATCAGCATCATCTATGTAGAGCCCCTCCCTCCCTCCTATCAGTCTATTTACCATCCTCATCAATCACAGGACCCCATTGGTAAGACCATTAAAACACTTGCATGGCCATCTTTCCAAATTTCTTGTTGAATGGTCTCCAAAAGCTAATAGTTAACTGACCTCCTTTATCAGGAACCTTGATATGGTAGTTACTGGTTTTTATTAGTAGTTACCTCAATCTCTCTGATAATCCTATTTTAAATGGGAACAATATTTTGGGAACATTGCTCTCACCTATTTAGCTTGTCACATCAGGGATTGTTTTGTTGAAGTAAGGAAGAATGTACGCTATTGGGAAGTGCTTCACAGAGCCATACACTGAGTATACAAAGCATTAAGAACAACTGCTCTTTTCATGACAGACTGACCAGGGGCCTCATTTTATAAACCGTGCGTATGTACAAAATAGACCCCAAATCAAAAATAAAATTTGATTTGTCACGTGCGCCGAATACAACAGTGAAATGCTTACTTACAAGCCCTTAATCAACAATGCAGTTTTGAGAAAAAAAGTGTTAAGAAAGTATTTACTAAAATAAACTGAAGTTAAAAAAAATACTAAAAAAAGGCCTATGTACCTCATGAGTATGAAACCATCAGAGAGGTGAGGAATTTATTATGCAATGATCATGGAAATTAAACGTTTGTGCCAGGTTTCACACAAAAGTTGGCATTTATAAAAACCGAACTTGACATGAAAATGTGCTCACCTTCCCACAAACCTTAGACCATGCGTAAGCACAGTTTATAGTAGTTGAAGTATTGCATTGCAAGCAGGCAAGTAGATTAGTATTTTCTGCAAATGAAGGAAATGAACAAGTTAAACAGGTTAATAACAAGATGCAATCATTTGCCATTAGTGAGAAGAGAGACAATCTATTTAGTTTGTCTTTGCATTTGAAAATAATTAGAAATAGGCATTTATTTCCTAGCCTATTATTTATTTAATTTCCATCATCATTTTATAATAAATCCCTCACCTTCTCTGTGATGTTTTCATACTCACGGGGTAGCGTAGGCCTACAACAAGGATACCATTTGTCCCATCTCTGGTTTAATTGAACCAACTTCATAGTAGTAAATAGATAAGCCATTTCAAGTATTTTGCTCTATGCCATCTGATCCGACGCAAAGTTTATTAACGGTGGAACAGGCGTTTGGTTGTAGGTTACTTCTGTAGCTTACGTCTGAATACTGTACTTTCACATTTCTCGAGCAGACAATATTTCATTTATACACAATCCATATTTTCATAACCATTGCAGAATAAATGTGTCACTTTTTCTGGCCATGATGGGTTCATATTCCCGAAGTAGCCATAGCCTACAACAAATTACCATGCGCATCTCTCATTTAATTGACCCTTCACTAAGCTCCGCCCCAGAATTTTGGGCAAACAATCGCAGTCCACCAATGGATAGCAACTGTTGTCGAGTCCAACACCTTGGACAAGCTCATGTTTGAAACGCATCAAAAGCCATTGAGGGCTTTACAAAAACATTGTTTAAATGTATAAATAATTTGACAGGGCACCAGGGGTACTTGCTACTGTGATTCCTATAGGGCTGACCCCAATTAGTTGACTGGTCAATTGTTGTTGTTTTTTTAGTCGAGTCATAACAAATATATAAAATGGTCGCCGATAGAGAGGGCAGCCGTTCTTCTAGCCCCTAGGCAACTTTGCAGTATTTCATTTTTTGTATGTGTTATTTCTTACATTATTAGGCCAGAACATTTTTTGTGCTATTACATACAACCGGGAGAAACTTTTGGATATCAGAGCGGCAGTAACTCACCAGCATTACGACCAGGAATACGACTTTCCTGAACCAGATCCTTTGTTCGTACCCCCCAGGGCAATTGGAACTGATTCCAGAAGCTGATAAGTGATATATAGATACCCGCCATTTTGTGGAGTCAACAAAAGTCAGAAATTGCATTATAAATATTCACTTACCTTTGATGATCTTCATCGGAATGCACTCCCAGGAATCCCAGTTCCACAATAAATGTTAGTTTTGTTTGATAAAGTCCATCATTTATGTCCAAATACCTCCTTTTTGTTCGCGCGTTTAGTCCAGTAATCCAAATGCACAATGCGCGGGCACTAAGTCCAGATGAAGTGTCAAAAAAGTTCTATTACAGTTCGTAGAAACATGTCAAACGATGTATAGAATCAATCTTTAGGATGTTTTTATCATAAAGCTTCAATAATATTCCAACCGGACAATTCCTTTGTCTTTAGAAATGAAAAGGAACGGAGCTCGCGCTCACGGCTGCGCGCGTGACTAAACTCAAGGCTTTCTGCCAGACACCTGATTCAAACAGCTCTTATTCTCTCCCCTTTCACAGTAGAAGCCTGAAACAACGTTCTAAAGACTGTTGACATCTAGTGGAAGCATTAGGAAGTGCAATCGGACCAAATTTACACTGTATATTGGATAGGCAATCACTTGAAAAACTACAAACCTCAGATTTCCCACTTCCTGGTTGGATTTTTCTCAGGTTTTCGCCTCCCAAATGAATTCTGTTATACTCACAGACATCATTCAAACAGTTTTAGAAACTTCAGAGTGTTTTCTATCCAAATCTACTAGTAATATGCATATCATAGCTTCTGGGCCTGAGGCAGGCAGTTTACTCTGGGCACGCTTTTCATCCGAACGTGAAAATAGCGCCTCCCAGCCATAAGAAGTTAAACTCCGTTTTTCAAAATTCCTGACATTTAATCCTAGTAAAAATTCCCTGTCAGTTAGGATCACCATTTTGTTTTTAATGTGAAATGTCAGAATAAGAGAGAGAATGATTTTATTTATTTCCTCACATTCCCAGTGGGTCAGAAGTTTACATACACTCAATTAGTATTTGGTAGCATTGCCTTTAAATTGTTAAACTTGGGTCAAATGTTTCGGGTAGCCTTCCACAAGCTTTTGTGGGTGAATTTTGGCCCATTTCTCCTGACAGAGCTGGTGTAACCGAGTCAGGTTTGTAGGCCTCCTTGCTCGCACACGCTTTTTCAGTTCTGCCCGCAAATTTTCTATAGGATTGAGGTCTGGGCTTTGTGATGGCCACTCCAATATCTTGATTTTGTTGTCCTTAAGCCATTTTGCCACAACTTTGGAAGTATGCTTGGGGTCAATGTCCATATGGAAGACCCATTTGCGACCAAGCTTTAACTTGACTGATGTCTTGAGATGTTGCTTCAATATATCCACATCATTTTCTTTCTTCATGAAGCCATCTATTTTGTGAAGTGCACCAGTCCCTCCTGCAGCAAAGCACCCCCATAACATGATGCTGCCACCCCCGTGCTTCACGGTTGGGATGGTGTTCTTCGGCTTGCAAGCATCCCCCTTCGTCCTCCAAACATAACAATGGTCATTATGGCCAAACAGTTCTATTTTTGTTTCATCAGACCAGAGGACATGTGCAGTTGCAAACCGTAGTCTGGCTTTTTATGGTGGTTTTGGAGCAGTGGCTTCTTCCTTGCTGAGCAGCCTTCAGGTGATGTCGATGTAGGACTCGTTGTACATAGATATAGATACTTTTGTACCTGTTTCTTCCAGCATCTTGACAAGGTCCGTTGCTGTTGTTCTGGGATTGATTTGCACTTTTCGCACCAAAGTATGTTAATCTCTAGGAGACAGAACGCGTCTCCTTCCTGAGCGGTATGACGGCTGCATGGTCCCATGGTGTTTATACTTGCGTACTATTGTTTGTACAGATGAATGTGGTACCTTCGGGCGTTTGGAAATTGCTCCCAAGGATGAACCAGACTTGTGGAGGTCTATAATTTTTTTTCTGAGGTCTTGGCTGATCTCTTTTGATTTTCCCATGATGCCAAGCAGAGGCACTGAGTTTGAAGGTAGGCCTTGAAATACATCCACAGGTACACCTCCAATTGACTCAAATGATGTCAATTAGTCTATCAGAAGCTTCTAAAGCCATGACATAATGTTCTGGAATTTTCCAAGCTGTTTAAAGGCAGTCAACTTAGTGTATGTAAACTTCTGACCCACTGGAATTGTGATACAGTGAAATAATCTGTTTGTAAACAATTGTTGGAAAAATGACTTGTGTCATGCACAAAGTAGATGTCTTAACCGACTTGCCAAACTATATTTTGTTAATACGAAATTTGTGGAGTGGTTGAAAAACAAGTTTTAATGACTCCAACCTAAGTGTATGTAAACTTCAGACTTCAACTGTACGTATCCCATGTGATTTATAGGATATTTATTTTTTAATCAGGATATTTTCTAATTGCAGGGTTCAATGTTTTTTTTGTTGGCTTCCCGGGAAAATGATGCCCGAGGTTGCAACAGTAACTAAGAGGGGCGGGTTGAGTGAAGGGTTAATTGTGCCTATTAGATACGCTTTTATTTAAAGTATTTTGCTCAATGCATCAGGAAGGAAGCATGGTTTATAACATACAGTAGAATTGAACAAGTGAACAGACTTGATATTTTGCATTGAAGTGTGTATGGCTACCACTGCAAGCAGACAATGTTTCAAAATTTGGGCAGTGCAGCATAAGCATAGGTTAGAGAAAAAGTCAATGCAAAACATTAGGCCCTATTAAATTAAATTCACAGTTGATGTCTTTCATAAACGTTTTGTCTGTCGGATAGCCTGGGCCTACAGCAAATCTCACTGCAAAAGTTTAACATTCTGCCGTCATCTACAAAGACATTTGATCAAGTTCGCTATTGCTATTTCCTTTAGAACACTTCCTCTGGTTAATTCTAATACTTCCAAAGTATATAGAAAATAAGGGCTCTATTGTCACCATAAAAATATGAATAATGGGCATTTTTCAGGCAAATTTTTTTGTATAATGTTTTTGTTGTATTTTTTACCCCTTTTCCTCCCCCAATTGGTGGTTACAGTCTTGTCCCGTCGCTGCTACTCCCTTACGGACTCGGGAGAAACAAAGGTCGAGAGCCATGCGTCCTCCGAAACACAACCCTGCCAGAGGAAACACCGTCCAGCTGGCAGGTGCCCGAAGTCAGCTTGCAGGCGCCCGGCTAGCCACAAGAAGTCGCTGGAACGCGATGCGACAAGGAAATCCCGGCTGGCCAAACCCTCCCCTAACCCGGACGAAGCTGCGCCACTTCATGGGTCTCTCGGTCACGGCCTGCTGTGAAACAGCCTGGGATCAAACCCGGGTCTATAGTGACACCTCAAGCACTGCGATGCAGTGCCCTAGACCACTGCATCACGTGGGAGGCCTCTCAGGCAGAATTGTAATGCTTGTTCACGCGCGCAGTTTCAGAACGGGTCTGATTTATAATGGAAACCTGCACCAAGTTTATAAATCTCTATTTTTGTATGTGCTCAGTCTTTTCAGAAATGCCGCACACAGATTTTTAGTGTGACATTTACACAAACGGTTATGAGACCCCAGGTGAATCCATGTGAAAGCTATGATCCCTTTAATCCACTTCAGTGTAGATGAAGGGGAGGATTATTTTTAAGCCTTGAGACATGGATTGTGTATGTGTGCCTTTCAGAGGGTGAATGGGCAGGACATCAGATTTAAGTGCCTTTGAACGGGGTATGGTAGTATGTACCAGGCGCACCAGTTTGTGTCAAGAACTGCAACGCTGCTGGGTTTTTCACGCTCAACAGTTTCTCATGTTTACCAAGAATAGTCCAGTACACAAAGAACATCCAGCCAACTTGACAACTTTTGGGAAGCATTGGAGCGAGCATGGGCCAGCATCCCCGCTGAACACTTTCGACACCTTATAGAGTCCAAGGAAGGTGTTTCTAATGTTTGGTATGCTCAGTTTATACTTTGTACTGCTCACTGATCACTTCCCTTTTTTCTGGCCCTCCGCTGAGAGCAGGCGTGGATATGGAGGTGGTCCGACCCCAAGCTCCTATTACGGGGGTCATGAGTCTCTCCCCATCCTCTGTACTGACTCCAGGGCCTCTGGTTCCCAACCTCCAGCCTGCCTGCCAGCACAGACGCCTCCCCTCCGCAGCACCCAGTGAGGCCAGCATGGGTGAGTCAAAACACTTAACAGCGGGTGCCATCTGTTAAGTTTTTTCCCCCTTAATTAAAACGGTGTCAGACACAAGTGCGTAGGTTTTAAAAAGTCATGGGCTCAAAAAGATAAATTAAAGGATAAATACTCACACTGTTGGAAGAGTTTGGAAAAATTCAGATGCTAATACCTTCATTGCTTTGTAACGATGACTAACGTGCCGATTTCCTCTCCAGAGCTGGACAGCGGTGTCGACCCAGAGACTGGAGAGAGAGCCCAGAGATGACAACACCGCTCTTCCGCTGTTTCTACTGGCCTGATCCTGGAGATCTGGGTCAGATATATTCAGTGTTGCAGATATAATTCATGTCTAGAACAGGTCAAGTGGTTTGGAACCTGGCTGTACAGACTATCCCAATATTGTGAAATACTTTTCTTATCTCCTTTACATTGGTAGGTGAACAAGCGTTTAAAAGTATCCATCAAGGAATATGAGGGGAAGTTTTTTTATTAGGGTGTATTGAGGCTTTTGGTACACTGCCATCTGCTTCTGTACAGGGCAGGGAAAAGCAAACCTTTAAATACTTTAATGGCATTTCATTGCTCCCTTTTCTCATATTCTGAGCCACTGACCAGATGAGTCAACAAAGAAGGCTCCCTTCATATTGCTTTGAATGGTCTTCTCAGGTCAGCGTATAGAGACGAAGCCCAGGAATCCATGCACTTGTACAGTCTGTTGACATGTACAGTACCAGTTAAAAGTTTGGACACACCTACTCATTCAAGTGTTTTTCCATTGTAGAATAATAGTGAAGACATCAAAACTATGAAATAACACATATGGAATCATGTAGTAACCAAAAAAGTGTTAAACAAATCACAATATATTTAATATTTTAGAGTCTTCAGAGTAGCCACTTTTTGCCTTGACAGCTTTGCACACGCTTGGCATTCTCTCAACCAGCTTCACCTGGAATTACTTTCCAACAGTCTTGAAGGTGTTCCCACATATGCTTAGCACTTGTTGGCTGCTTTTCCTTCACTCTGCGGTCTAACTCTTCCCAAACCATCTCAAGTGGGTTGAGTTGGTTGATTGTGGAGGCCAGATCATCTGATGCAGCACTTCATTACTCTCCTTCGTCAAATAGCCCTTACACAGCCTGGAGGTGTGTTGGGTCAATGTCCTGTTGAAAAACAAATGATAGTCTCACTAAGCGCAAACCAGATGGGATGGCCTATCGCTGCAGAATGCTGTGGTAGCCATGCTGGTTAAGTGTGCCTTGAATTCTAAATAAGTCACTGACAGTGTCACCAGCAAATCACCCCCACACCATCACACCTCCAACACACATGCTTCACCGTGGGAACCACACATGCAGAGATCATCCGTTCACCTACACTGTCTCAGAAAGACACGGCGGTTGGAACCAAAAATCTCATATTTGGACTCAGACCAAAGGACAGATTTCCACCGGTCTATTGTCCATTGCTCGTGTTTTTTGGCACAAGCCAGTCTGATTGTCCTTTAGTGGTGGTTTCTTTGTAGCAATTCGACCATGAAGGCCTGATTCACCCAGTCTCTTCTGAACAGTTGATGTTGAGATGTGTCTGTTACTTGAACTCTGTGAAGCATTTATTTGGGCTGCAATTTGAGGCTGGTAACTCTAATATAATTATCCTCTGCAGCAGAGGTAACTCTGGGTCTTCCTTTCCTGTGGCGGTCCTCATGAGAGCCAGTATCATAGCGCTTTATGGTTTTTGCTACTGCACTTCTAGAAAATTTAAAGTTCTTGACATTTTCCAGATTGACTGACTGTCATGTCTTAAAATAATGGACTGTCGTTTCTCTTTGCTTTTCTTGCCATAAGGTATTTTACCAAATAGGGCTACCTTATCACAATACAACTGACTGGCTCAAACGCAGTTAAAGAAATTCCATAAAAATGTACTTAACAAGGCAAACCTGTTAATTGAAATTCATTCCAGGGGACTACCTCATGAAGCTGGTAGAAAGAATGCCAAGTGTGCAAATCTGTCAAGGCAAAGGGCGGCTATATTTTGATTTGTTAAACACTTTTTTGGTTACTACATGATTCCATGTGTCATGTCATAGTCTTCACTATTATTCTGCCATGAAATGAAGAAAAACGCTGGAATGAGTAGGTGTCCACTAGAGGTCGACCGATTATGATTTTAACGCTGATACCGATTATTGGAGTTCCAAAAAAAGCCGATACCCATTGATCGGACGATTTTATATATGTAATAATGACAATTAGAACAATACTGAATGAACACTTATTTTAACTTAATATAATACACCAATAAAATGAATTGTCTCAAAAATAATGACAGATGTTCAATTTGGTTTACATAATTCAAAAACAAAGTGTTGAAAGTAAAAGTGCAATATGTGCCATGTAAAAAAGCTAACATGAAAGCTGGTGGTTCCTTTTAATATGAGTCTTCAACATTCCCAGGTAAAAAGTTTTAGGTTGTAGTTATTATTAGGACTATTTCTCTCTATACCATTTGTATTTCATGTACCTTTGACTATTGGGTGTTCTAATAGGTACTTTAGTATTGCCAGCCTAATCTCGGGAGTTGATAGGCTTGAAGTCATAAAAAGCGCAATGCTTGAAGCACAGCAAAGTGCTGTTTGAATGAATGCTTGAGCTTGCTGCTGCCTACCACCGCTCAGTCAAACTCCTCTATCAAGTCTGAGACTTAATTATAATAACACACAGAAATACAAGCCGTAGGTCATTAATATGGCCAAATCCGGAAACTATCGTTTAGAAAACAAAACGCTTATTCTTTGTGAAATACGGAACCTTTCCGTATTTTATCTAACGGGTTGCATCACTAAGTCTAAATATTGCCGTTACATTGCACAACCTTCAGCGTTGTCATAATTATGTACAAGTCTGCCAAATTAATTACGGTCTTTGTTAGGAAGAAATGGTCTTCACACAGTTCGCAACGAGCCAGGCGGCCCAAACCCGGACTCTGCTTGCACAGAACGCCAGAGAAGTGACACAATTTCCCTAGTTAAAAGAAATTCATGCTAGCAGGCAATATTAACTAAATATACAGGTTTAAAAATATATACCTGTGTATTGATGTTTATGGTTAGGTACATTGCCCCAACGATAGTGCTTTTTTTGCAAATGCGCATGTTAAATTACCCGTTTGGCGAAGTAGGCTGTGATTCAATGATAAATTACCAGGCACAGCATTGATGCTATGCAACGCAGAACAAGCTAGATAAACTAGTAATATCAATCAATCATGTGTAGTTAACTAGTGATTATGTTGAGATTGTTTTTTTATTAGATAAGTTTAATGCTAGCTAGCACCTTACCTTGGCTCCTTGCTGCACTCGCATAACAGGTAGTAACAGCCTGCCACGCAGTCTGGTGGAGGGCAATGTAATCGGCGCCCAAAAATGACGATTAACGATTGTTATGAGAAGTTGAAATCGTCCCTAATTAATCACCCATTCCGATTCATCGGTCGACCTCTAGTCCAGACTGGTACTGTATATGTGTAAAGTTGCAAACATACTGGGTCAAAAAATAATAAACCATGACCTATTGCATGGTTTTATGACTTCCTAATAGGCCTATTCAACACATTCTGGGATGGGAGTTATGGCCCAGATAAAAATAGAACCTTGATGTAACCGGAAGTAATATTTTATTATCTGTTGTGTAGTCAGATCTTGTTTATTTCAATATGCTGTGGTGAATTGCAATTTTTTTTATTTTTATAATGCATTTAACTTTAATAAAGCTGAAGAGGATATTTTTATGTCTGTTGCTGAGAGAAAACGATCCTTCTTAAAAAGGCTCATAACACTATAACCTGTTTCCACTAACTGGGTACTACAGTGCTATAAACAATACTCATGGCAGATACTTATTTAATCTGCCACAACTAAAGATATACAAAGAACTGTGAGTGAGTCAGACCGTATTCGATTTTTATAGCAAATCAAACATACATGGCTACTGTGATGCTTGATTATTGACACACATACTTGGTTGAGAACAGACAATCCAGGCCAAACATTTTGTATTTTTGCAAAATAGCATCCCAAAAGAGAACAGTAGGCTGTACTATGTACACTAGCGGTCCGTTTGCCCACTGGTCTACCAACCCGTTCCTTTCCTCCTTTATCTTCACTCTGCTCCCTGTCCTCCTCCAGCCTGGTCATCGCCTTTCTTCTTGATTCCAGACACAATGTCATCAATGCGGAGCAGCAAGATGGCCGTCTGAAAGGCAAGAAAATATCAAAATTACATTAGTGGGGTTCACTGAAACCAGTGACTGTTTAAAGTCATAAAACGACAAGAGATACTAAAAGGTGCCCTGAGTTTCACTGTATTCACTTTGATGTGAGGGAGAAAAGGCACTGAAAAGCACTCATCCTTTAGAGTAGTAGGAGTGAAAATGTTTTTGCATGGTGTCTGACTGCATTCACTACTGACAAAGTAAAACAGAATTCGTCCATGCCTTGTACAATAT
This sequence comes from Salvelinus fontinalis, assembly GCF_029448725.1. Classification (NCBI taxonomy): domain Eukaryota; kingdom Metazoa; phylum Chordata; class Actinopteri; order Salmoniformes; family Salmonidae; genus Salvelinus; species Salvelinus fontinalis. The sequence goes on along the minus strand of NC_074670.1, from coordinate 30,789,375 downwards.
GTTTTAAAAACAGTAAGTCTCAAGCATTTGCTGCAGATACATTTGAGGTGAATCCCACTCAACAGCAGCCCATTGGCCCCTCTTACCTCCACAGCAGTCTTGTAAGTCTGGGCCTTGACAGCCAGCGGCTCACAGATGCCAAGCTCCATCATGTCTGCCAAGGTGCCGGTCTCTCCATTCACACCCCATGATGCACAGGCCTCCAGGGTGTGCTTAGCCTACAGAGGGGGGGGGTAAGATAAATAAAACAATTCAGCTGTGCCCGACAAAGGTGCATATTTTAGAGTAAAAACCACACGTACCCTGAGAGAGGTGAGCACGCGGATGGTGGAGGCTCCACAGTTTTGGATGAGTGTACGGGGGATAACCTCCAGGGCCTGGGCCACGGCACGGTACGGCCACTGCTCCACCCCAGTCAGGGTCTTGGAACGCTCCATCAGCCTCTTGGACACAGCCATTTCCACCGCCCCGCCTCCAGGGAGTAGAGATGGGTCCAGTAGCACATTACGACACACCTGCATTGCATCCTGCAAGTTACGCTCCACCTCCTGAGGGACAGAGAGACACACATCAACACTGTTTGGTTCCACAATGAAGCATTGAGCGTAATAGGATACCATGAGGATCAAATCATCCTGTTTTGTTACGCTCTGCCTGAAAATGAGCTGCTTCTGCCGTAACGGAGACGTCTTAACATATTATTGTGCATGAGGGGTAACTTGTTACGTACAGCCAGGATCTCTTTGCTGGCTCCTCTCAGCAGGATGGTGCAGGCTTTGGGGTCTTTGCACTCTGTGACGAAGGTGAAGTACTCGTCTCCAATCTTCTTGATCTCAAACAGGCCGGCGCCAGTTCCCACATCCTCCTCACGCAGCTCATCTGTACGACTGGCGATGCGAGCCCCACATGCCCTGAGAATATAATGGTATCAGCATTAATAGTCAATTAACAATTTAAAAGGATTAATAGTTAGCACATCTTCAGAATAGTATACTGTGTGGAATGGACCTTACCTTGAAATGCGGTTGTTGTCAGTCTTTCTGACACGGCGGATGGCTGTGATGTTGGCCTTCATCAGATAGTGCTGTGCCAGGTCTGGGGAGATGAGTGGAGAGATTAGTTTCTCTGGTCAGTGCAGGGGGAGCTTTGGTGGATTAAGAGCGGTTCCTAAAATTGTACATACAGATTTTGTACGTCAAGTACCTGAGATGCCCTTTTCGGTGAAGATGAGGTCTGGCTTGAGGCGGATGACATCTTCACAGATCGTCTGGATGTACTCTTCCTCCATCTGAAGGATCCTGGAAAAATCCTCCTCACGTGTGATCTCAATGTCAGTCTGCATAGGAACACAACATTTATTGGCTAGTACCTACTACTGTTATTTTTATACCGTATGCGTGTGCTGGTAATGCATTTGTGTGCATGTATGAATGACACTGTACATGTGTTTTCAGTACCTGGCTCTCGCCCTTCTTGTACTCCAGGGAGCAGTCTAGCAGGATGATGCGGGGGTTCTTGATCATTCTGCGCATGCGGGGGTGAGTGACGTCCTTGTTGACCATCACGCCTTTTAGCACACATGAGTCCTCAATGAAGCCACCAGGCACCTATAACCATAGCAAAATAATGAGGAAACAACCAACCTGGTGTCATTTTCCCAATAACCACACCTCTGTCATACTTAGATGTCAATCTTGTAACTGCAAGACCTTTAACGCTTACCTTCTCCACTTTGGCGTACAGCTTAATGTTGATCTCCTTGCGTCCGTGCTCCTCCAACTCCACAGTGCGCACGGCGTCCAGGGCAATATTACACGCCATGGTAGACCAACGGCTCAAGGCCTTGGTGCAGATGGCAGAGTTGATGATCTTCAGCATCTGCGCCCTGTCATTCACGTCCACCGGGGTGCTGGGAGGGAACAGAGACAGTCGGTCAATAGAACAGAGTGTAAATGTTTGCGAGGGAGGATTGTGTGTGCAAATGAATGCAATTGAGTGTTCATCAGCAAGTGTGTAAGTGTATGCAATCTATACCTGATGTCTTTGAGCATGTCGAGCATGTCGTCCAGGGCGTGTCTGTAGGCACTGATGATGACTGTGGGGTGCATCTGCTGCTCCAGGAACTGCTCTGCTACAGACAGCATCTCCCCAGCTAGAGACAGACAAAAGATTGAAAAAAATAGGTTAACCAAGAGCCGTTTAAAAATGTGCACTCAGTACGATGGCTTAGAGGACGATTGATTCTTACGCATCATCCACGTGGCCCTCTCAGAGTAGGAGTGCCACAACATCCAATCCTAAATAGCCTGAAGCTCAAAAGGGTACATTGACAATGTTGAAGAGGTTGACTGGATCTCAGTCAATTCCATGTCAATGGAGTGAAATGAAATACTTCCACTACCAGGCCACTTACCAAGGATGATGACTGACGTGGTGCCGTCTCCCACCTCCTCATCCTGGGTGCGGCTGATCTCAATCATGGACTTGGCTGCCGGGTGCTGCACTTGGATCTGTGTTTGTTTACAGTAAAGGTAACTTTAACAAACCTGAATTTGTTTACATTCACCATCTTCCAAAACAGTGTACGGGTGCTTATGGGAAATGTCGTGCAGAAACCTCACCTCTCGGAGGATGGCGTTGCCATCATTGGTCATGACAATGCCGCCCATGGGGTCTAGCAGCATCTGTTAATAGATGGGGAAAGGTTAAGACAGTTGTATTTTGGTGTCACTTTGGGATTTAAGTATCTAAGGGCCAGGAATTGTGTCTTGGTACAAACCTTCATCATGGCTCTTGGTCCCAGGCATGTTCTGATGACATCTGCTATTGCCTGTAAAAGTAGACTTCGTAAGGCTGCAGGAATTTCTAATGTTTCATTACTGCAATTAAACGTCAGTCAGAAATAAAATTATTGGGTAATGGGAAGGGGAAGTCCGAGTGGTGTGTCATCTTTACCTTTGCTGCACCTATGTTCCCTTTCTGAACCTTGCGTCCAGACTCTCTTTTCATATTCTGGCCTAAAGAGAGAAGATCATTGAGGTGGAGACAGAGTGGTAGTCTCTTAACTAGGCCTATACTCAAAATGACTGACCATGATGCTGCGGTTTGTACAGTGTATTTGGCAACTTGACGGATAACGTGGTAGGCCAACAAGTGTGTAGTTATAAGTACATTTAATTTTTGAAATGACACTTGCAAGATTGTCTGCACCATCGTTAGCTACCGTGTTGCCACTGCCCAAACCAGATACTGAGACCAACCCCCAAAACGGGGAGACACCAGGGAAATAGCTCACCTTAAAATGTAATTTACCTCTAGTAAGGCAGCTAGCAAATTATTATCCATTAAAATTACCCGAAGGGTTTGTTAACTACGTTAGATGCTGTGCATAACATTACCAAATAGAACAGTATCACTGTTTATTCCCCAAATGTGATAAAAGTTTATAGCCGATTGCTCCGCTAACTACGTAGCATGACTGTCACAACTCGAGACATCACCGGCTAGCTAGGCCCGAACGCCGGGCATCACATCGCGTGAATGGAAAAAGCTCACAAATATAGCAAGATATAAAATACACTTAAAACACTAATGTATTTAATTCAGTGACACATTTTGTAACTTTGTTTATCACTCACTCAACACGACGATTGGTCTTCCCATCATTTTGGCAGCGTGCGTAGATCAACCGGCTACCAAGTTCTCAAACGCAGCACAGGAAAGGCTGCTTTGTTTGTGGCTGGGCGGGTTGGGCAAAAAATGACCAATTAAGGACGAGGGAATTTTGATGAACAGCCATACAACCCAATCTGCGTGACTACGAAAGAGGAAGTCGCCAGTGGGCGCTATCTTCAAGTTTATATTGTTTTCCTCGTGTGATTACCCTAGCAAATCAAATCCTATGTCGCAGTACATATATGGACATTCTATAGAAACCCAATAAATGACCAGCTCTGTGGTATCAATTATGTGCATGACGGCATAAAGCTACCTGTATCTTCAAACGTTCAGCTACATTTACTAGGCTTACCAGTTGGTGCACTGTACGAAACTGTATTCCGTACAATCTTCATCACTGTTACAACGCACAGGTATTGCATTTTGGGATATGTGGTCCAGAAAGAAACAGGCCCATTCTGTAACGTCTTTGTTATTTATCAAATAATACCCATGCATTGGACATTGCCCGACCTTGATAACTCTCTTTTCATGTAAGAAACCTCTAATTTTGCATTAGTTACACAAATGCAAATAAAAGCTAAAGGAGACTTAAGTCAAATGTTATATAAAACATACATCTCAGAAGACGGGCTAGCTGATGTAACTATACATTCTAGGAAAATAAATAATTCCAATAAATATCACTGTAATTTCTGATAACAAATAAACAGATGTCTCTCTAACAAAAATTACTAATATGTGGATTATGTGCTATATTGTGTATGTAACACAAAACAAAATAGTGATATTGAGTGTATTTAAGTATGTAAAATCAAATGGAGTTCAATTTGATAAATCCGGTACAATGAGGCATTTCAAACTTTATTTTTTTATTTAACTAGGCAAGTCAGTTAAGAACAAATTCTTATTTACAATGACGGCCTACCGGGGAACAGTGGGTTAACTGCCTTGTTCAGGGGCAGAACTTCAGATTTTTTTACCTTGTCATCTCGGGGATTCAATCCAGCAACCTTCAGGTTACTGGCCAAACTAGGTTGCCTCTCCTCAAGAAGAGCATTTTTGGAAGATGCATGTCAAAAAGAAAGACATACCTAGATGAGATGCTTGGCATAAAAGTCCAACTGAAATCTAAACCTGTCCATAGTGCTTCAGTAGTCGTCACCCTATTTTCACACAAAAATGGATAAGTGTGTCTGCTAAGACACAGAGTTTCCCAAACTCAGTCCTGGGCCCCCCGGGTACACATTTTGTTTTTTGCCCTAGCACTACACAGCTGATTCAAATAACCAACTCATCATCAAGCTTTGACTATTTGAAACAACTGTGCTAGGGGGAAAAAACTACATGTGCACGCAGGGGGGCCCAAGTGTAACGGATGTGAAATAGCTAGCTAGTTAGCGGTGGTCCGCGCTAATAGCGTTTAAATCGGTTACGTCACTCGCTTTGAGACCTTGAGTTGAAGTAGTGGTACCCCTTGCTCTGCAAGGGCCGCGGCTTTTGTGGAGCGATGGGTAACGACGCTTCGTGGGTGACTGTTGTTGATGTGTGCAGAGGGTCCCTGTTTCGCGCGAGGGGACGGACTAAAGTTATACTGTTACATTGGTGCCATGACCCGGATCACTGGTTGCTGCGGAAAAGGAGGAGGTCGAAAGGGGGATGAGTGTAACGGATGTGAAATGGCTAGCTAGTTAGCGGTGGTCCGCGCTAATAGCGTTTCAATCGGTTACGTCACTCGCTTTGAGACCTTGAGTTGAAGTAGTGGTTCCCCTTGCTCTGCAAGGGCCGCGGCTTTTGTGGAGCGATTGGTAACTATGCTTCGTGGGTGTCAGTTGTTGATGTGTGCAGAAGGTCCCTGGTTCGCGCCCGTGTTGGGGCGAGGGGACGGACTAAAGTTATACTGTTACACAAGGACCGAGATTGGGAAACCACATGCTAAATGACCAAAATGTAATGTCAAATGTATTTTCTTGTTTAAATCTTTTCATATCAGATTTTTTGTAATTTTTTGTTTGTTTTTTGTATTTGTACCCCCTTTTTTCTCCCTCATCGCTGCAACTACCCAAAGGACTCGGGAGGCGAAGGTCGAGTCATGCATCCTCCGAAACATGACCCACCAACCTCGCTTCTTAACACCCACCCACTTAACCCGGAAGCCAGCTGCACCAACGTGTCGGAGGAAACAACCTTGTGAAACACCGGAGGAAACACAACTGATAACAGAGGTCAGCCTGCAGGCACTCGGCCAGCCACAAGGAGTCGCTAGAGTGTGATGAGCCAAGTAACGCCCCCCAAACCCTCCCCTTACCCGGACAACGCTGGAACAATTGTGCACCGCCCTATGAGACTCCCGATAACGGCCGGTTGTGATACAGCCCGGGATCAAACCCGGGTCTGTAGTGACACCTCAGTGCCTTAGACCGCTGCACCACTCGGGAGGCCCCTGTATCAGACATTTGATTCTGTTTTTATCTATTTGCTTAGCAGGCACTTTTTTTAAAAATTTGTACCCGTAAGCAACTTTGCAAAAACTGTTACACATAATTTTTCCTTTTCTACAGTTATCTATAGTCTGACTGAGGTACCTTACTCAGAGTCAAGGACTATACACTAGTATGCCTTTCTTGGGAGTATTAATAGCAACCACCAAGTCACCAGTTTAACTGCAAAACCAATCTGCACATGTTGCCTATTACTGTACTTGCAGATGCTCCATCCTCTCACATTGAGAACATTACTCTTTTGAAGCCCCATGAAAAAACTGCTGATTGTTTCATTTAGAAATCCTCTATGTTATAAGTATTCAGTGTTGCTGGTAAGACACAGAAAACCAAAGGAGATCTTCTGGTCTGAAACTGTGTATTGCAATGGATGGCTCCTTTTTTGCCTTATAGTTCATGTCTTCTGCTTCTTTGCCAGTCCACCCACTCATCCCTTGTTTTTTCTTCTTTTTCTTCATTGCGCTCTCACTAGTCTTCTCTGGCAGTGCCCAGGACAAGGCGATGTGTGGCCTCCTCCTTCAGATTGCTGAGGAAATCATTCACCTCACGGCCACCCTATTGATAGATACGGATGGTTAAAAGCGTGAAGGAATGTATCAGAATATTGATTACGTGTTATTTAATCCATGTCCTTTGGAGGAGGAAAAGTGATGTTGTAGCCTAACCTCGTATTTCCGAGGCTGGTCCTTCTGTCCTGCTGGGACGAAGAAAATAGTGGGGAAAATAGGAAGGACAATAACAGATGAGATTAAAATAGCAGATTACAGAGTAGTGACTTGAAATAGACAAAATCAAACTACATAAGAAGAAGTAGAGGCTCACACCTGGACATCGTAGGTTGGAGGAACGTCGTTAGCAGTGGCATCCATCTTTGATATAACAATGTTGACGTCGGCGGACAACTGTAATGAAGAAAAATTAATTTCAAAATAATGAGCGTCGATGATGTTTTGTAACTTTCAAAACCAGGTAAGCAACACTTGCAGATGTGAACCTCACCTGTTCCCCAAGCTCTGTGTATTTGGGCTCCAGGCTTTTGCAGTGTCCACACCAGGGTGCATAAAACTCCACCAGCACATCCTTGGAAGGGCTGTTCACTATCTCCTCAAAGTTGTCTGCCACCACCACCTACAGAGGCAAAAGGGTTTTGTTTAAATGTCTTCCTACCACCTTTGAAAGTGGCAAACGTTTGCTGGTTCTATTCCTGATAAGGGAATTTATATGTTTAAAAATAATGATTAAATAATTCCACACTGAAACCTAACTATTAGTGATTATAGTTTATGTAGCATGTATAAGCAATAATTAAAGTTTTAAACGTAAGTCCAACTAGGTTCAGAAGAGACCTGTGAGGGAGAGAAATGTGTGTGTATGTGTGTGCCTAAGAAAATACCAAGAACAATTGAACTGTGTTTGACCTGACCTAGCTAGAACTCTGAGAAACTTATGATAGGAAAGGGAGTACTTCTCAAGGTTTCACTAATCTCAGGGGAATGGAACTCTCGGCTGGGTAGTGATACACAGTGGTGAGAACTCTGGAGAAGCATACAACTCACCTATTGTTCGTGTGTATGTATGTGCGTAGGATATCTACTGTTTGTGTGGAAGTATGTGCGTAAGTAAGGAGCAAGTTATAAAATGGATGTCTTTGTATAAGGGACTTCAGAGCGCTCTTGTGAATAAACATTTTGACTATTGTAAGCTGGGACTCTGTCTGTTTATTTCAACCATAGTCTTACAAACTCTGGATTGCAGACTGAGTAGTTTAATTGAAGTTCAGTTTAAGAACATTAAGAACAAAATTCTCATAACAATTCCGCACACCTTGACTGGTCTGTTGTTGTTTTCGGGGGCAACCTCTGACTTGACCTGTCTCTTCAGTTTACCAGCAAAGTAGTCCTCCAAGAACCTCTCCAGCGATTTCCCGTCCCGTCTGCAACGGACGGACAGATTAGCAGTGTGACAGCTGGCCAGACTGCATAAGGAAGGGTCTGTGATGGTAATGTGTTGGAGTAACTCACGTGAACTCCTTCTGCATGCTGTACTTATGGCTCTCCCTGTTCCTGATGGTGATGAGAGGTAGCTCTCCCACATCGGACAGCCCCAGGCCAAACTCTTCCTCCAGCTCATCCTGGAACTCTGACCTGTTGGCTACAGCGTAGCTCAGCCCCTGAGACTGGAACTGAGTGGCCACTTTCATCACCCTAGGGAGAGAGAAGGGGTAGTGAAAGTGATGGAGAGAGAAAAAGAGAGAGGTTGGTATCAGGTAAGAGCAGTTTCTTTTCCCGTGCTGTAGCCCTCACCAGCTGGCCATCAGGTTTATAGGGAATAAGTGACTTTGCACCATGCCATCATCATTCTGTAAAAACTAAAACCGTGCTATACTGCAAATGCACTTTGTACACCTCTGCACAACACATACATATACAAATCCTTCCCTGTGCATATATTGATACATTTCTACTGTAAATTGTATATCCTCACTGTAAATCAGCTTATACTGTAGAGTTCTATGCTTACTATATTTATATTGTATGTAGACTTTGTGCAAATTCCTCTGTCTGTATTCTGTACATTGTCTATAGATGGCAGCACCATTTCCAATTCCAGGTATGTGTAAATGTAATTGGAGAATAAAGGTGATTCTGAGAGCAGCTCTCACCTGTTCCTCCAGTAGTTGGTGCCCTTGATGGTCCGGAGGTAATCCACGTCGTAGTAGGCCACCAGCAAGTCCCGTCCCCTCATGTACTCTCTGTTCTCAGTAGTCAGATGGGGGCACAGCCCAAACACATTATCTCTGATGAATTGACTGAGAGAGGCGGTCGAGACAACCTCATCAGACTTGACCACGTTGTCCTCAAACTTGCTGTTGAGTCGTGGGGGCCGGAAGAGCACCACCGTTCTGGTTAAGAGAGACACAAGAGGAGAGTGACATCATCATAAGGTACTACTACTTGGCAATAATCTATGATGTCAAATCCAACTAATGTGCCCTCATAGTCTAGTGACCAGAGGGCTGAAGGATCAGAACCCAGGTGGGATTATATGTAAGGGGAGCTACAGCACATACTCTGATTCCACGCCGTGTTTGAGGCCCAGGCTCAGGTCTGCAGTGGGCTAAGCGGTGACTGTCTCTCATTGCATTAGACGCCTTCAGAAACTCAGCCATCAGAGCTGTCAGCACCTGAGAAAAAACCTGACAGCAGGGAGGGAGAATATAAGTTCCTCATATAATTCACTAAAAATATACATGCAATTGTTTTATTTCAATAGACTAAAGGATTTCTACTTTGCTGTGATTAATAAAAAGTGAACTCACCAACCACACTGGATTCAAAATTGTTGATGAATGCATCCAGGTCTCTCTCATTGTGCAGAGGAATGGAACTGGGACCTGCCTGTTTTTTCATGAAGCTCACAATGCCATCTATGGGAACATGGGACAACATTAGATGAGTCATACACTAAAACACAGACCAGAACAGCAATGATTTTAAAGTAGCCACCTACACTCCTGGGTCCATCATAAGAAGCAAAGTCCTCTCCATTGCGGAAGATTTTGAGTGTGGGGTACCCATTGACCCCAAAACGTCCACACGTCTCAGAGTTCACTGTGCAGTCTACCTGGGGAAAACGACAGAAACCATTTATCAATTTAGCAAAATACTGTTTAATAGCAGTGCATTCAGAGTGGCGGTATGCAGAAGCAGCCCTGATGTTAAAGCTACTGTGGGAACTGATCTCAATTCACCAATAAAGATAAAAGAGAAACAACAGAGCTATCATGGACAGTTGACACCCACATTTTAAGCAATATCCATCCTGTCGAACAAAAATGGATTGTAACTAATCTGGATGCAAGGAAATACAATGCATCCCCTGGGGTGTCGTGTGTGGAGAAACTAGTATACTCACTTTTGCTAAAGACACTGTCCCTTTTAGTTTTGTTGCTGCAGTTTCATATTCTGGGGCTAGTTGCTGGCAGTGACCACACCTGAAAGAGAGATGAGATGAAGGGAGGCGCCATACAAAGAAAAGGAAGAGAATAATAAAATGTCACAAATGCTAGAGGCAAGTGTGACAGCTGCGCAGACACATTGAGTCACAATATAGCGATCTAGAGTGAAACAGTTTTATCGGCTAACGTTAGCTGCACAGTTCTAAATGTAAATAGTTAAAATATCTACAACATTGTGCGGTATAATCTATATTAAAATCAGGAATGAATTTATATTTACTAAACATGTTTAGATGGCTGTCGTTCGTGCATGCTAATTCATTAGCTACAACGCTAGCTATAACATTGCTTACCAAGGCGCGACTAACTCCAACAGTCTCGTACTCTGCTACCGTGTAATAGAAATCAGAATCCCCGAGCTTGAGCACGTCGCTGGCGGCTACAAAGACGTTCTGCTGAGCCAACGCAAAAAGCAAGAACAGGCTAAATGGACCCACGGTACCAATCGCAGCAGATTGAATTGCTCCCGATAGCGATATACTGTAGCCGATACCCTCTGCTTTTCACTACCTCTCACTGCTCTATATTCAAGTTCACTGCCGGGTGGGCGTGAGTGTAGTAGAGCCGTTACCAGGAACATCTGTGTGGGTCTAGTAGACGTCTTGATGTGCGCCTTGGAGATTGCACTCTTATAACATCTCAGTCATCAACGAAAGGAATTAATCAAAAAAGGAAAACGGATAAATTACGTTTATTTTGTATAAAATATATAACTCTTGTACAGGTAGTATTACCGTTCAAAATTCCCATATTGTGCTATACATGCACAACTCAGGGAATTGAAAAAATTATTTTAAAAAACATTATTGGACTAAACACCAATTGTCTATTTATAGTATTTATACAACTTTTTCCACACTAAGAGACTATGTTCCCTCGTCCCTCAGTAGTGCATTTGAGTGATAACTTTTAGACAAAGGGTGGATTTCTTTCAATAAATTAGTGATGTACAGTTACAGTGCTCACTGTCAAAATTGGTTCTGGCAAAATTAAAAAGCTGCTATCTTTCGAGCTGCTGGTGTTGCTTCAGCTCAGTGAAGGCTCAGATGATTCTGATATGAGTTTATTAAAAGCGTTCATATGCCCTCAATGTTGCTTCCAGAATTCACCAGCCTTGAACTGGTTAGTATGAATATACTGCAGTCAAGTATCTTCTCTGTTCCTCTCCTTTGAAGTATCTGAACTTAGTTCTGTCCTTTTTGGGTTGGATCTGTCAAGTTCAGTCCTGCTCCTCATCTGTGACTGTCTGCTGTTCAGTGGTCACAGCTTCGTCCTCTAAGTTGACCTGGCGGGCAGCGGTGTGGAACAGGCGCATCAAGTCCCGAAACCGCCGAGACACCTGGACAAGAAAGAGATAAGAGTCAGTGGACGAGGGTTAATTTCACAAGCCAAGACTTTTCAACAAGTGTATTACTGTTGGATTTTTTAGAGTTCGGTTACAAAAAAACAATCTTTACCTCATTGAGTGTCTTATTGCCAAGTTGGGTGGAAATTGCCTGGAAAGTACTCTGATTGGCACCTTGCTGCTGACAGGTGGTTAGAATGACACGGTCAGCCTCCCTGTAACCCAAAGAGGATTATCACTCTTTAACAAAAACATTTTAAAACATTAAACAAAGACCAAACATTTTCAGGCTCGTCTCTCTCACCTTGTCCAGAGTATGACCTTCTCCCCACTGGCAGTGAGGGAGATGTTTTTGGCACACACCGGGGGATCGGAAGAGGGGCTGGGACAAGGCTGCAGGGGGGTCAGGGGGTTCTCCATCTCCCCGCTAAAGGCTGTTGGGGGGCCATCAGACACCCCTGAGCCTTCTCCATCCCCCTTACTCCTCTTTGGCGAGGGGCTGTGTTCTCTCTCCCCATCCTTCCACTCTTCCTCATCATCCTCCTTCTCAGTGAGGGGGAGTGAGCCTTCCTCAGGACCCTCCCATGAAGGGGCTCCTTGCTTTTCTGAAAAGCATAATGGTTGTTTATCTGCAACGTGTGAAAGAGTTTAAAGGGGGGCTGAACTTCCTGATTTGACTCTAGATTTTTGTCTCGATCAGAAATGCAGCAGCCATGACTGAAGCCAAACGAGAGTTGTCCAACCAGCCTTCACCACCACAGACCACGTGTATGGCGTTGTGTGGGCGAGCGGTTTGCTGATGTCAACGTTGTGAACAGAGTGCTCCACGGTGGCTGTGGTTTATGGTATTGGCAGGCATAAGCTACAGACAACGATTGCATTTTATCAATGGCAATTTGAATGCACAGAGATACCATGACGAGATTATAAGGCCCATTGTCATGTTATTCATCCGCCCCAATCACCTCGTGTTTCAGCATGATAATGCACAGCCCCATGTTGTAAGGATCTGTACACAATTCCTGGCAGCTGAAAATGTCCCAGTTCTTCCATGTCCTGCATACTCACCAGACATGTCACCCATTGAGCATTTTTAGGATGCTCTGGATCGACGTGTACAACAGCGTGTTAAGTTCCCACCAATATCCAGCCACTTCCCACAGCCATTGAAGAGTGGGACAACATTCCACAGGCCACAATCAACAGCCTGATCAACTCTATGTGAAGGAGATGTGTGGCGCTGCATGAGGCAAATGGTGGTCACACCAGATATGGACTGATTTTCTGATCCACGCACTTTTTTTTTTTTAAGGTATCTGTGACCACCAGATGCATATCTGTATTCCCAGTCATGTGAAATCCATAGATTAGGGCCTAATTCATTTATTTCAATTGACTGATTTCAAAATATGAACTGTAACTCAGAAAAATCTTTGAAATTGTTGCATGTTGCGTTCATATTTTGGTTCAGTATAGATAACTTGACCAGGTCTTGAAGTCGTCTAGGCTAGATAGTGCTAGCCTACTTATTTCGCGACCGTGGCAAAATTGGTTTGACATTGAATAGCGTCTCTGGAGCTAGTTAGGGACAGTCAATGAATTAGACAATTGGAAATGGGACAATTATTTACGTTGCACATCTTTTAGTTGTCTCATTAAATGCTTCCAATATTTGCATATGCAATTCTAAAATGTATAGGTGGTTTGACATTTAAGTCATAGAAACTTGCCAGCATTGACAAACATTTTGTCCATGTACATTGTCATTTACTGATGGTGCCCAACTAGCCCCATAGGGATATTGAAAGTCAAACCAAATTGACCAAAGGCATTAAAATCAGCTTGTTTGCAGCTGCGCTCCGAATTGATGATTACTTGGATGCTGACAGCTGTGGGCAGGATTGAAATAAACCCAAAAGGAAAACAGTACCCTTCATTCCATGACATACCATTTTTTCCTATCATCACGCAAATCTCAGTTTTGGACAAGACTGACTTTATGACTCTTATCGATGCCACAATGCCGTTTTCAAAACGAGAAATTGCTTTTTAGGGGCAGTCGCACTTTAAAGTTTTGCATTCTATAGGCAACATACAATGTATTTTCAGCCATATTACTTATGTAGATTGGTTTTACTTTAGTTGCTTTTGACCAAATAATGACAACAACCTTAATTCATACAGCATAGATAGTGCAATTCTTACCAGGATGTGGACTGTTGGCCCCACTGTCGACTTCATCTTTTACTTCAGCGTCCACCTCTTTATCTTCCTCCCTCTCCTCTTTCTCATCTTCCCTCTCTTCCTCCCTCTCCTCCCCGCCTGTCTCAATGTGGAGGTTGGCTGTGGGGCTGGTTGCCGTGGGGTACAAGGGGTCAAGGCTCTTCATCGCCCTGGGGATGCCATCGGAAGCCTGAGCGAAGACCGCATGTCACATTCTGTCATCTCCATAACTCATTTTATTCACACAGGCAGTTTAGAACAACAAAACACTAGACTACGAAGCTACCTTGTTGCCATGGCAGCGAGAGCATCCTTTCCTCTTGTGTCTGCGAAGCTTGGCATCATGGCTGGCACCATGACAGAGGCAGAAGCAGTCCTTTTCTGGCCAATCACACTCCTGTGAAGGAAGACAACCAGCCAAATCAGAATCATAATTGCAAATGCAATTAGAAATCAATAAACGACACAGTCCACATTTCCTCAAACCTTGTAGATGCCATGAGAACCCATCTTTCTCCTCCGGCTGCGACCTGTCATTGGTGGAATCTCTTCTTCCTCTAGGTCAGGGAGGGTCACTTCTTCAAAACCACCACTTGCCCCTCCCCCTGACCCCAAGCCAACACCCTCGCCTCCATCTATTCCGCCCCCTGCCTCCTCTGGCCAACAAGCCTCTTCAAACTGCCCTGGACGGGCTGAGGGTGGGCGGAGCTCGTCAAAGAATACCCAGAATTCCCCTTGCAAGTGGGTGTGGCCTTTCAGGAGGGAGGACATCTGTGCTTTAAGCTGTAGAAAACAGAGGTGGATTACACTGGTGATTTAACATTGGTTTACTGTGCTGACAACTAATGTGAATGGTGTAGAATACTGACATACCTCCTCTATGCTGGCAGGACTAAGGCCAGGTCCCCCCTGCAGAGCACGTACGATTTTCTGGTAGTGAGAAAGGTTTTCCCCAAAACTAATCTCCAGCTGCCTCAGGAAGCGCCGACTCCGCTCAAATGCCTGCTGCTCCTCAAACTGGACAGGACATAAAACATCATAGTCGAAGAGTATTAATGGCTTTATCAGCAGTGAGAACTTTGCAGATTCACTACAATGTGTTAGGCTACAAGACAAATAATATTTTTTGTTGAACATAATTATATATCAACACTAGAGGTCGACCGATTAATTAAGGCCTATTTCAAGTTTATATCAATATTTAGCTAAAAGAAATCCAGGTTAGCAGGCAATATTAACCAGGTGAAAATGTGTCACTTCTCTTGCGTTCATTGCACGCAGAGTCAGGGTATATGCAACAGTTTGGTCCGCCTGGCTCGTTGCGAACTAATTTGCCAGAATTTTACATAATTATGACATAACATTGAAGGTTGTGCAATGTAACAGCAATATTTAGACTTATGGATGCCACCCGTTCGATAAAATACGTAACGGCTCCATATTTCACTGAAAGAATAAACGTTTTGTTTTCGAAATTATAGTTTCCGGATTTGACCATATTAATGACCAAAGGCTCGTATTTCTGTGTTTATTATATTATAATTAAGTCTATGATTTGATATTTGATAGAGCAGTCTGTCTGAGCAGTGGTAGGTGGCAGCAGGCTCATAAGGATTTATTCAAACTTTACTGCGTTTGCCAGCAGCTCTTAGCAATGCTTGATTCACACCGCTGTTATTGACTTCAAGCCTATCAACTACTGAGATTAGGCTGGCAATACTAAAGTACCTATTAGAACATCCAATAGTCAAAGGTATATGAAATACCAATGGTATAGAGAGAAATAGTCGACGCGTCATAATTCCTATAACCTAAAACTTCTTAACTGGGAATATTGAACCACCAGCTTTCATATGTTCTGAGTAAGGAACTTAAACTTTAGCTTTTTTACATGGCACATATTGCACTTTTACTTTCTTCTCCAACACTGTGTTTTTGCATTATTTAAATCAAATTGAGCATGCTTCATTATTTATTTGAGACTAAATAGATTTTATTTATGTATTACATTAAGTTAAAATAAGTGTTCATTCAGTATTGTTGTAATTGTCATTATTACAAAAATATATTTAAAAAAAAAATCGTCCGATTAATCGGTATCGGCACCTTTTGGTCCTCCAATAATCGCTATGGCGTTGAAAAATCATCCTCGGCCGACCTCTAGTGAACACTCTGTTACATTGGGCCTGATCCTTAATAAGCATCTATGAAAATATCCAATACGAAATGATAAGCGGCTGTGAAGTCATCCTTACCAGGCCACACTCCAAAGCCTGCTCCGGGAGGAGGAAGGCCGCAAAGTCTCTGAGGAGGTCTGGCCATTCCCCCAGGACAGGACGGAGCTGGGAGAAGAGCTCCACTGCGCTGCGCCCCTCACCCTCCTGCTCAAACTCATATAGCAGCCCCAAGAACTCCTCCACCTTACCAGGTACGCCCTGAAGGGCTTCCCGCACCTGAGGGAGGAAGACGGGTTCGAGAGTTAAAGTTAACCTTTTCTTTTTATTGGATAACTGCTACTAATGCTTTGCAACTTGTTGTGAAGTATGTCATTTAGAGTATGCTACCCGAGATTCAAAATCCACATTACAAAAAACACAATCCATTTTTGTTCCTTACCCTGTTGAGGTAGGCCTGTGCAAAGGCGATGTCCTTGCTCTCTCTGAGGGGGTCGTTGTCTAGAATGTGGTCATCATAGAGCAGCAGCAGCTTGGACGTGTCCTTACTGTCCCTCTCCGGACGACGACTACGCCTCAGACTGCGAGGAGGCCTGCCTCGCCCTGAGGGTACCCAACCACAGGAAAAGAGAGAAGATACAAAACAAGGATTAAAATCAGTACTTATATGGAAGTGAATACTTAGTAGACCATTTCTGAGGACATGAAAACATTTTGTAGTGGGTCTCCATCACCCCTAGACTGACCTCTGCCACGTCCAGCTCCCTTCCCACTGGCTCTGGGGGTTCCCTCCCCAGGCGGCACGTCCTCCTCTCCAGGGACCTTACTGACCCCGCCGTCCCCAGACTCCAGCCCCTCCCCCTTGGTGGGCCCCTCCTCCTCCTCAGAGTTCTCCTCCTGGGAGTTCTGGGAGACGGGGGAGTTGGGTGAGGTGGGGGAGTTTGGAGAGTTGTCCTCCTCAGAGTCACACAGCCTCCGCTCTGAGGCCAGCCATGTCAGCTTCTTCATGGTCTCCTGTGGGATGGATGGTGGGCGACCGTTAGCAGGCTTATGAAGAACTAATGAAGAGAATATTCTTAACTTTCTAGATATATTAAGGTAGAATGTTGTAAAAATAGAAACATTTGCTAGCTGTCTGAACAGGTAACCTTATGCTACTTTCATGCCAAAAAATTCAGACTTAAACTTTTAAGTTACGTACCTGTAGCTCGGGCACTGAGAGAACAGACTCCTCTGAGGCCGATGACATCACTTCCTCTTCATCTTCATCCTGAGTAAGGTCATCAAAGTCTTCCTCTTCCTCCTCCTCCCCTTGCCTCTCCTGCTCTCCATCCCCGTCTTTCTCTCCATCCTTCTCTCCTCCTCCATTCTGTCCTCCATCTCTTTCTCCCTCTTCTTCCCCCTCTCCACTTCCCTTTCCATCTTCACCCTTCTCTCCGTTTCTCTCCTCCTCTCCCCCTCTTCCACTGTCTCCTTCTCTTTGGTCACCCTCTTCTCCACCATTCTTCTCTCCTCCTCCTCCTCCTCCAGTTTGTTCCTGTGCTACAGTCCTTCCACTCAGCATGCCCATGCCATGCACACCACAATCTCCCTCCTCATCTTCCCTTCTCTCATCCTCTTCACCACAATTTCCCTCAGGTGGTATGTCAGGTATGTGCGTTGATGTAGCTGCCATGCACCACCTCTCTAGCCCCACCTCTCTCCTCTCTTCTTCTCCCCCTATCCTGTTATTCTCCACCCCATCCTCCCCTCCCATTTCACCAACCATCATTCTCTCCAGGGCGTCAGCATGGCTTTCCAGGCTGGAGCAGGGGCTCCCAGAGGGTGACTCAGAAAGTGTCAGTAGAGGACCCTCCACATCCCCCCATCCCTCCTTCTCTTCCAGCTCCCCCTCTTCCCGTAATCCCTCCACCAATCGGTGCAGCTGCTCCTCTAAACTCGATCCGGAAGCATCTCCGCTGGTCAGAACACTGTTGCTGGGCAACCGGACACTCAGTGCCTGCTGGTAGCCCATTGTGCCATTAGGTAAAGTGGTGAGTGGCGAGATGCAGGAAGGTATGCCATTCGTTAACCCAGTAATATTGTGTTGGGGTGCAGGCGACAGACCAAACGGGAGGCTTTCAGACCGGTGAAACCCATTCTCTGAAGCATTGGATGACACGGACCCGTTTGAAACCATGCAGTGTTTGGGCACCCATAGCATTTGCATAGAACCATGGGTCGCAGTTTGTACCAGTACATACTGGTCATTCTTAGGGGCTGAGAGGCTCTGGATGATTGACGGAGACATAATAGCATGAGAGCTGCTAGACTGGAGTGTGAAAGTGTCTGTATTAGTAATGTTCGGAGTGTATCCAGAAAGGTTTTGGGAGTAGGTTAAGGATGGGTCAAAACCAACTTCATCTTTGACCTCTGCATGGATTGGTTGCCCCCAGGTGCTGTTCTGATTGTCGAGGGAGGGGTTCATAGGGCTGGTTTTGATGCTAAGGGGAGGGGAGGGTGTGTGAGAGAAGAACACAGGGCTAGACTTTAGCTGGAGCCTGCTATCAGGAGGTGTGGGGGGATAGTTCAGGGAAGCTTCCAAGCTGGGTGGGGCAGGCAGGAGGGGCCTGGGCAGAGTACGGGCGAGAGCTGCTCTGGTCTTAGCTTGAGTGTCCTGGTGGGAAGTGGTGGAGCGTGAGGGCCGCTTGGCCAATCTTGGAGCAGCACAGGCACGACGGGCTGAGTTAGTGACCAATGAGGAAGTACCACCAATCTCTGCTGGAAGAGCAAACAAGGGGGGTGGGGGTGATGGATTTGGGGTAGCCGGCTGGATGGGCAGCAGTTTGCGAAACGGTGCCCGGTAGGGTGTTTTTTTCTCTGTTTGATTGGGACTCGTTTGCATCACAAAGAGGGGAGCTCCCACCGGGATGGAGGGTAAGACCTGAACCAATGGCACTGCTCCATGGGCAGGAGTGACAGGAGCCTGGGACAATGGCAGGGCCCTTCGGATTGGAGTGCTGGGGGCCTTGGCTAATAGGATGACCCCTTGTGAGGGGATAGGTCCAGGAACATGGGCCAGAAAGCGAAGTGTATCTGGCAGGGCTTTGGCTAGGGGCGTAAGTGGGGCAGAATGGGTGAAAGCGTAGAAGGGACGAGGTTTAGGGGCGATGGGTGGGCGCTCGCCTTTGTAGTTCATGCAGGGGTGTAGGCGTAGGATGACATTTCTAGGGAGAGATGGGGGATATCGCGTCCCATTGGCGAACGTGTAAGGAGGTGCTGGAGGAGGTGGAGGTATTCTGGATGGGGATTTCCCATGTGGTTTATTATACTCCATCACCGCCCTGTGGATGAATGGTAGACTCTTCTGTAGAGGAGAAACCATTTACATAGGAATTAGTACCTATAAGTAGTAAAAGGGAAGTAAAATGGAGAATTACATTTTCTCTGATAAGTAAATACTGAGTGGTGGTAGGTGAGTTTGTACCCGTAGCCAGTTGGGCATGACGGACATCTCTCTCTCCACTGGGGGGCGCTCCTCCCCTGGCATCACCCTGCCACAGGTCTCCTGCATGGCAGGAACTATGTTGTGCTGACAGTACAACTGAGAAGAAAATAACAGATAAAGCCCAACATGGAAATAGGTGATAACATCAAGGCATGATCAAAACATTGAGAAAGACTGTGATAAGCATTAATGAGTTGTGAGGTCCACACCTTGATAGCGTTGTCAGATGTCTTGTGGCCACACAGCTCCTTGACACGGGAGCGTAGCTGGTCCTGCTTCTTGGTACGGATGAGGTAGCGACACATGAGCTGGTAGGGGAGCTCTGTCTGGCTGAAGTGCTTCAGTCCAAGTACAATGAGCCTGGAACAAAAATCCACATAGCGAGTAAATATCTAGTCTTGAGTCTAACATTCAAACATGCGAGGAGAAATTTGATGCTTGGTTGTAGGAGTAAAGATGACATAGGCCCTCATAGTTCCAACTATGTCGGTGAATGGTCATTGAATAGGTTTGGAGATAGCTAGAGAGAGACCCTCTTTTCAGCAAAGGGTAACACACCTTCAAGTGTTAATATTCAGCTCAATACTGACCAGGCAACTCACTGACAAAATACTCACGTTTGGCATGGCTATTTTTGACCAGGGACTGTGTGTAAAATGAGGATTGTTTTTTTAACAGGTTGTTTTTGTTTGTTAACATGAGCTCCTGTGGAGTTTGTGTCCCCACACAGGATGTGCAGCATGTGTAAACGTGTGTGTGTGTGCACGTGTACCTGTCCTCTCCGCGTGTGTAGAAGTTGTTCTTGGTGCGTGGAGGGTGCAGTGCGGGGTCCAGACTGCAGTGGGGCAGGAGCTCTGGGTAGAGGAAGATGGAGCGGGTGGCGAGCAGCCAGGCCGTCTCAGCATGCAGCAGAGGGTATGTACGCACTGCAGGGACAACCAAACACTTACACGCAATTCACAAAACCCACCCTCTGACACACATAGATAACACAAAACAGCTACACACAGGCTATCAATACCATCTTTAGTACATACAATTCAGACTCTCACATCTTCACATTACATATGAACCACACACACCAGACCTCCCAGTTCATTACCATTGTTAGAGCGTGTTTGAGGCCTGGCAGGGGGGGATGGAGGAGAAGGAGCGGATGGCGAGACAGAGCTCTCCTGCTCCTGGACCAGAGACAGCGCCCCCTGGAGGTTACAGGCCCTGAAGATGCTGCTGAAGCCTGGGTCCCGGACTGACCTGATCGCCTCCTCACGCTGGGCAAACGTCTGGAGCTCCTCCTGAGTGGGAGGCACACAGAGACTAGGACTTGAGAAGGATATATATATATGTATGTATATATATATATATATATATATATATATATATATATATATATATATATATATATATATATATATATGGAGGTGAACCGATTAATCGGAATGGGCGAATAATTAGGGCCGATTTCAAGTTTTCATAACAAACGGAAATATATATATATTTTTTTTTTAAACCTTTATTTAACTAGGCAAGTCAGTTAAGAACACATTCTTATTTTCAATGACGGCCTAGGAACGGTGGGTTAACTGCCTTGTTCAGGGGCAGAACGACAGACTTTTACCTTGTCAGCTCAGGGATTCAATCTTGCAACCTTACGGTTAACTAGTCCAACGCTCTAACCACGAATGCAGTAAGAAGCCAAGGTAAGTTGCTAGCTAGCATTAAACGTATCTTATAAAAAACAATCATAATCACTAGTTAACTACACACGGTTGATGATATTACTAGTTTATCTAGCGTGTCCTGCGTTGCATATAATCGATACGATGTGCATTCGAGAAAAAGTACCGTCGTTGCTCTAACGTGTACCTAACCATAAACATCAATGCCTTTCTTAAAATCAATACACAATTATATACACTGCTCAAAAAAATTAAGGGAACACTTAAACAACACAATGTAACTCCAAGTCAATCACACTTCTGTGAAATCAAACTGTCCACTTAGGAAGCAACACTGATTGACAATAAATTTCACATGCTGTTGTGCAAATGGAATAGACAAAAGGTGGAAATTATAGGCAATTAGCAAGACACCCCCAAAAAAGGAGTGATTCTGCAGGTGGTGACCACAGACCACTTCTCAGTTCCTATGCTTCCTGGCTGATGTTTTGGTCACTTTTGAATGCTGGCGGTGCTCTCACTCTAGTGGTAGCATGAGACGGAGTCTACAACCCACACAAGTGGCTCAGGTAGTGCAGTTCATCCAGGATGGCACATCAATGCGAGCTGTGGCAAAAAGGTTTGCTGTGTGTGTCAGCGTAGTGTCCAGAGCATGGAGGCGCTACCAGGAGACAGGCCAGTACATCAGGAGACGTGGAGGAGGCCGTAGGAGGGCAACAACCCAGCAGCAGGACCGCTACCTCCGCCTTTGTGCAAGGAGTAGCACTGCCAGAGCCCTGCAAAATGACCTCCAGCAGGCCACAAATGTGCATGTGTCAGCATATGGTCTCACAAGAGCTCTGAGGATCTCCTCGGTACCTAATGGCAGTCAGGCTACCTCTGGCGAGCACATGGAGGGCTGTGCGGCCCCACAAAGAAATGCCACCCCACACCATGACTGACCCACCACCAAACTGGTCATGCTGGAGGATGTTGCAGGCAATAGAACGTTCTCCACGGCGTCTCCAGACTCTGTCACATGTGCTCATGTGCTCAGTGCGAAGCTGCTTCTATCTGTGAAGAGCACAGGGCGCCAGTGGCGAATTTGCCAATCTTGGTGTTCTCTGGTAAATGCCAAACGTCCTGCACGGTGTTGGGCTGTAAGCACAACCCCCACCTGTGGACGTCGGGCCCTCATACCACCCTCATGGAGTCTGTTTCTGATCGTTTGAGCAGGCACATGCACATTTGTGGCCTGCTGGAGGTCATTTTGCAGGGCTCTGGCAGTGCCCCTCCTTGTACGAAGGCGGAGGTAGCGGTCCTGCTGCTGGGTTGTTGCCCTCCTACGGCCTCCTCCACGTCTCCTGATGTACTGGCCTGTCTCCTGGTAGCGCCTCCATGCTCTGGACACTACGCTGACAGACACAGCAAACCTTCTTGCCACAGCTCGCATTGATGTGCCATCCTGGATGAGCTGCACTACCTGAGCCACTTGTGTGGGTTGTAGACTCCGTCTCATGCTACCACTAGAGTGAAAGCACCGCCAGCATTCAAAAGTGACCAAAACATCAGCCAGGAAGCATAGGAACTGAGAAGTGGTCTGTGGTCACCACCTGCAGAATCACTCATTTATTGGGGGTGTCTTGCTAATTGCCTATAATTTCCACCTTTTGTCTATTCCATTTACACAACAGCATGTGAAATTTATTGTCAATCAGTGTTGCTTCCTAAGTGGACAGTTTGATTTCACAGAAGTGTGATTGACTTGGAGTTACATTGTGTTGTTTAAGTGTTCCCTTTATTTTTTTGAGCAGTGTATTTTTAAACCTGCATATTTAGTTAATATTGCTTGCTAACATGAATTTCTTTTAACTAGGGAAATTGTGTCACTTCTCTGGCGTTCTGTGCAAGCAGAGTCAGGGTATATGCAGCAGTTTGGACCGCCTGGCTCGTTGCGAACTGTGTGAAGACCATTTCTTCCTAACAAAGACAGCCAACTTCGCCAAACGGGGGATGGTTTAACAAAAGCGCATTTGCGAAAAAAAGCACAATC
Organism: Salvelinus fontinalis; assembly: GCF_029448725.1. Classification (NCBI taxonomy): domain Eukaryota; kingdom Metazoa; phylum Chordata; class Actinopteri; order Salmoniformes; family Salmonidae; genus Salvelinus; species Salvelinus fontinalis. The sequence continues at coordinate 30,766,238 of NC_074670.1, read as the reverse complement.
GTTGCACGACTGTACCTAACCATAAACATCAATGCCTTTCTTAAAATCAATACACAGAAGTATACATTTTTAAACCTGCATATTTAGCTAAAAGAAATCCAGGATAGCAGGCAATATTAACCAGGTGAAATTGTGTCAGGGTATATGCAACAGTTTGGGCTGGCTGGCTCGTTGCGAACTAATTTGCCAGAATTTTACGGAATTATGACATAACATTGAAGGTTGTGCAATGTAACAGCAATATTTAGACTTATGGATGCCACCCGTTAGATAAAATACGGAACGGTTCCGTATTTCACTGAAAGAATACCGGTAAACGTTTTGTTTTCAAAATGATAGTTTCCGGATTCGACCATATTAATGACCAAAGGCTTGTATTTCTGTGTGTTATTATGTTATAATTAAGTCTATGATTTGATATTTGATAGAGCAGTCTGACTGAGCGATGGTAGGCAGCAGCAGGCTCGTTCGCATTCATTCAAACAGCACTTCCGTGCGCTTTGCCAGCAGCTCTTCGCAAGACTTCAAGCCTATCAACTCCCGAGATTAGGCTGGTGTAATCGATGTGAAATGGCTAGCTAGTTAGCGGGGTGCGCGCTAATAGCGATTCAATTGGTGACGTCACTCGCTCTGAGACTTGGAGTAGTTGTTCCCCCCTTCCGCGGCTTTTGTGGAGCGATGGTTCGAGCCCAGGTAGGGGCGAGGAGAGGGATGGAAGCTATACTGTTACCCTGGCAATACTAAAGTGCCTATACGAACATCCAATAGTCAAAGGTATATGAAATACAAATGGTATAGAGAGAAATAGTCCTATAATAACTACAACCTAAAACTTCTTACCTGGGAATATTGAAGAGTCATGTTAAAAGGAACCACCAGCTTTCATGTTCTCATGTTCTGAGCAAGGAACTTAAACGTTAGCTTTTTTACATGGCACATATTGCACTTTTACTTTCTTCTCCAACACTTTGTTTTTGCATTATTTAAACCAAATTGAAGATGTTTCATTATTTATTTGAGGCTAAATTGATTTTATTGATGTATTATATTAAAGTTAAAATAAGTGTTCATTCAGTATTGTTGTAATTGTCATTATTACAAATAAACAAATAAAAAAATCATTAAAAAAATTAAAATAAAAATCGGCCAATTAATCGGTATCGGCTTTTTTTGGTCATCCAATAATCGGTATCGGCGTTGAAAAATCATAATCAGTCGACCTCTATATATATATATTGAGAGAGAGAGAGAGAGAGAGAGCGAGAATCAGTAACTCACCAGGTATTGTTTGGTGGTGTGGGCCTTGTGGTGCAAGGCCTCCACAGGGCTGCACAGCAGGTGCACCTGGGTCAGCAGCTGTATGTGCTGAACAGAGACAGACAAAACAGGCAAGGGGGAGGGGGGGTCGGGGTCAGTGAGTCTAACAGTGTCATGTGTCAATATTTCAACAATTAGAAAATAATATAAATTATTGGTGTCAATAATAAGGCAACTTTGAAAATCGAAATGTTATATTCCACCAACTTCAGTTCCTCAGTTAAGTTTTACGAGCGGGCCAACCTACCTGTTGGACTTGCTGCTGCAGCTGGAGTTTCTGGGTGTGGTCGAGCGTGAGGACGGGGCAGGGCAGAGGTGGCAGCAGCACCATAGGGGGTGATACCGTGACGGTGGGGGTGGAACGGCCAGGTGTCTCCTGGAGGGCTCTCCTCTGCTGCAGAGCCTCCATCTGCTCCCTCACAGTACGCCGCCTCTCTGTTAGCATGTTAGCCAGTGGCTCCTGAAACCTGTAGAGATCAGAGGGCAGGGGTCAGGAAAGGGAATAATAATCATATTGATGACATACTAATACGTTCAACTTTTATAGCACTTCATTGCATAAATCATCTCAGAGTGCTCTAAAGCAAAAAAAAAGACAAGCAATTTAGAAAAACATCATTCATGAGATGGAAGGTCCTGAGAGGGTGGGGAAAGTTCATGGCTTGAGTGGTCATCGGAGAAAGGTGGTCGTAAGGGGAGAGCAAGCAAAGATGGCCAGGCAGGCAGCACTGTGTCATCAAGGTGTCTCACTGTCCCTCCCGTCTGTGTGGCTTCTCCATAGTAGGGCTCGGATGAAGTTTGAGCTCAGCTACTGCAGTTTATGGACTCCGTAGTAACGTTAGGTGCCGCTGGCTAGCTACTCCTTCACTACTACCAAAATTAAGTACCCATTGGGTGAATCTAAGATGGTCATGTGGCGCCAGAAAGCACACCACATTTCAATAACAATTTAAGAGTAGCCTTGTCGGGAGTAGTCCTCCCTACGATCCTCAACACTGCACACCTCTGCTGTGCCGTCTTGGTTTCAGGTTTCTCTCCATCCCAAACCTCTGGACACTGGCTGGTATTCGATTATGGTCATTTAGCAGGCTTTATCACCAAAAATATCAGTACATGTGGCCCATGTGGGAGATGTGACTGAAGACACACTTGACTGGAATTATACTGAACAAAAATATAAAAACTCAACATGCAACAGTTTCAAAGATTTTACTGAGTGACTGTTCAAAGAAGGAAATCAGTCAATTTAAATTAATGAATTCTGCCCTAATCTATGGATTTCACATGACTGGGCAGGGGCACAGCCTTGGGTGGGCATAGGCTCACCCACTGGGGAGCCAGGCCCAGCCAATCAGAATAAATTTTCCCCCACAAAAGGGCTTTATTACAGACAGAAATACTCCTCAGTTTCACCAGCTGTCCGGGTGGCTGGTCTCAGACGATCCCGCAGGTGAAGAAGCCGCATTTGAAGGTCCTGAGCTGGCGTGGTTACACGTGGTCTGTAGTTGTGAGGCCAGTCGGACATACTGACAAATTCTCTAAAACGACGTAGCTTATGGTAGAGAAATGAATGGTAACCACGCCAGCTCAGGATGGTAAAGAAAATCAATTCACAGCTCTGGTGGACATTCCTGCAGTCGGCATGCCACTTGCATGCTCCCTCAAAACTTGAGACATCTGTGGCATTTTGTTGTGTGACAAAACTGCACATTTTAGAGTGGCCTTTTATTGTCCCCAGCACACGGGGCACCTGTGTAATGTTCATACTGTTTAATCAGCTTCTTGATATGCCACACTGGTCAGGTGGATGGATTATCTTGGCAATGGAGAAATGCTCACTAACAGGGATGTAAACACATTTGTGCACACAATTTGAGAGAAATAATTTCTTTGTGCAAATGGAACATTTCTGGGATCTTTTATTTCAGCTCATGAAACACTTTACATGTTGCATTTTTATTTTTGTTCAGTTTGGATTATGGAATATTCTGCTTAAAATGCTCTAGTCTACACAAGGGGATCTGATGGAGGTTCGTTTGCGTAGCTCTACGTACTTTTGTGCACTGAACTTTTGGAATGTGACGAAAGCGTAGCTCCGCTTGTGCAGACTGAAATCACAGTGGTGAGACTTAACCCTCTCTACCCACCTTTTTATCCTCCTCTAATTTCCCTACCGTTGCTGAGTCATCAGTGGTAGCACTGTCACAGAGCCCTTACTCCACAGTGTGGAAAAACCTGTCTGTCTCTCTGCATGTCATACTGCCTCGTTAACATTTAGAGACACCCATTACAGCCAGGACCAGGACACAGTGGTGCAAACGTGTGCATGCGTAGAAGGTTGCTGGAAGGAAGTAAAATGCTCTCTGCTCCCATCAGCTCAGAGAAGTGGCCTGAAAACGGTACATCGCACACACAGAGACCTCTCAACAGACGTCACAGTTCAAACATCAAAGTAGGCACATGTGCCAACCAGCTACTGAAAACCTGGCGCACTGGAGTGTATGTGTGTGTGAGACACAAAGTGAGTTTGTTAGTGGTGTGTGTGTGTCTTTTGTTAGTCTGAGTAGCTGTAGCTCAAATGTGAGTCCTGTGTGTTAGTGTGGATTGTAGCTCTACTGTGAGTTCTGTGTGTTACTGTGGATTGTAGCTCTACTGTGAGTTCTGTCCACCTCCTGACACTTCAGAGGAAGAGAAAACACCAGAGCATTTCTCTGCCTCCCTACCCAAGCAGATACAGCACCCCTATGCTGCTCTGTCCCGAAGGGAGGCCTTGGTGTGTGTGTGTATGTAACTTCAAGTAATTCCTAGAATGGCATAGATGGATAGGTTCACTCGGCTACACAGCTGATGCCTGCTGGACTGTTCATTAACACGGTACTTCATTTTGTTTATCTGTCAGCCCCAGCCTCGAACTCAGGCCCTGTGTGTAGCTAACTGACCCTCTCTGCCCATTTATCGCCATTTCCCTGTTGTTGTTGTCTTAGCTGTTTACCCGTTGTTGTCTCACCTGTTGTCTTAGCTCTCCCAATCAACACCTGTGATTGCTTTATGCCTCTCTCTAATGTCAATATGCCTTGTATACTGTTGTTTAGGGCAGCTTTTATTGTTTTAATTTACTGTGGAGCCCCTAGTCCTGCTCAACATGCCTCAGATAGCCCACTTGTCCCACCCCCACACACATGCGGAGACCGCACCTAGCTTAATTGGCGCCGCCAGAGATGCAATCTGTCTTATCGTCACTCAATGCCTAGGTTTAACCCCACTGTACGTTTAACCCCACTGTACTCGCACCCTACCATACCCTTGTCTGTACACTATGCCCTGAACCTATCCTACCACGCCCAGAAATCTGCTCCTTTTATTCTCTGTTCCCAAAGCACTAGACGACCAGTTCTTATAGCCTTTAGCCGTACCCTCATCCTACTCCTACTCCTCCTCTGTTCCTCTGGTGATGTAGAGGTTAACAGGCCCTGTGTGTCCCCAGCCGGTCTCCTTTGCTGACTTCTGCAACCATAAAAGCCTTGGGTTCATGCATGTTAACATCAGAAGCCTCCTCCCTAAGTTTCCTTTATTCACTGCATTAGCACACTCTGCCAACCCTGATGTCCTAGCAATGTCTGAATCCTGTCTTAGGAAGGCCACCAAAAATTCTGAAATTTCCATCCCCAATCACAACATTTTCCGTCAAGACAGAACTGACAGCGATCACTGCCTCATTACCTGCGTCCATTATGGGTCCGCGGTCAACTGACCACCCCTCATCACTTCAAACACTCCCTAAAACACTTCTGCGAGCAGGCCTATCTAAATCGACCTGGCCCGGTATCCTGGAAGGATATTGACCTCATCCTGTCAGTAGAGGATGCCTGGGTGCTTTCCTCACCATCTTAAATAAGCATGCCCCTTTCAAAAAAAAATGAGCTAAGAACAGATATAGCCCTTGGTTCACTCCAGACTTGACTGCCCTTGACCAGCACAAAAACACCCTGTGGCGTACTGCACAAGCATCAAATACACTGCTCAAAAAAATAAAGGGAACACTAAAATAACACATCCTAGATCTGAATGAAATATTCTTATTAAATACTTTTTTCTTTACATAGTTGAATGTGCTGACAACAAAATCACACAAAAAATTATCAATGGAAATCAAATTTATCAACCCATGGAGGTCTGGATTTGGGGTCACACTCAAAATTTAAGTGGAAAACCACACTACAGGCTGATCCAACTTTGATGTAATGTCCTTAAAACATGTCAAAATGAGGCTCAGTAGTGTGTGTGGCCTCCACGTGCCTGTATGACCTCCCTACAACGCCTGGGCATGCTCCTGATGAGGTGGAGGATAGTCTCCTGAGTGATCTCCTCCCAGACCTGGACTAAAGCATCCGCCAAATCCTGGACAGTCTGTGGTGCAACGTGGCGTTGGTGGATGGAGCGAGACATGATGTCCCAGATGTGCTCAATTGGATTCAGGTCTGGGGAACGGGCGGGCCAGTCCATAACATCAATGTCTTCCTCTTGCAGGAACTGCTGACACACTCCAGCCACATGAGGTCTAGCATTGTCTTGCATTAGGAGGAACCCAGGGCCAACCGCACCAGCATATGGTCTCACAAGGGGTCTGATGATCTCATCTCGGTACCTAATGGCAGTCAGGCTACCTCTGGCGAGCACATGGAGGGTTGTGCGGCCCCCCAAAGAAATGCCACCCCACACCATGACTGACCCACCGCCAAACCGGTCATGCTGGAGGATGTTGCAGGCAGCAGAACGTTCTCCAATCCAAAGTAAAATCTAGAATCAGCTTCCTATTTTGCATTCCTATTTGACTCATGCTGCCGAACTTACCATTCTACCGATCCTTGACTTTGGCCATGTCATTTACAAATTAGCCTCCAACACTCAGCAAATTGGATGCAGTCTATCACAGTGCCATCCGTTTTGTCACCAAAGTCCCATATACCATACACCACTGTGACCTGTATACTCTCGTTGGCTGGTCCTCGCTACATATTCGTTGTTAAGTTAAGACATCTACTTTGTGTTAAGACATCTACTTTGTGCATGACACAAGTAATTTTTCCAACAATTGTTAACAGACAGATTTCACTGTATCACAATTCCAGTGGGTCAGAAGTTTACATACACTAAGTTGACTGTGCCTTTAACCAGCTTGGAAAATTACAGAAAATTATGTCATGGCTTTAGAAGCTTCTGATAGGCTAATTGACATCATTTGCGTAAATAGGAAGTGTACCTGTGGATGTATTTCAAGGCCAACCTTCAAACTCAGTGCCTCTGTTTGACATCATAGGAAAATTAAAAGAAATCAGCCAAGAGCTCCAGTCTGGTTCATCCTTGGGAGCAATATCCACAGTAAAACGAGTCCTATATCGACATAACCTGAAAGGACGCTCAGCAAGGAAGAAGCCACTGTTCCAAAAACGTAATTAAAAAGCCAGACTACGGTTTGCAACTGCACATGGGGACAAAGATCATATTTTTTGGAGAAATGTCATCTGGTCTGATGAAACAAAAATAGAACTGTTAGATCATAAGGACCATCGTTATGTTTGGAGGAAAAAGGGGGAGGCTTGTAAGCCGAAGAACACCATTCCAACCGTGAAGCACGGGGGTGGCAGCATCATGTTGTGGGGGTGCTTTGCTGCAGGAGGGACTGGTGTACTTCACAAAATAGATGGCATCATGAGGCAAGAATTTTTTTTTTTTTTTTTTGAAGCAACATCTCAAGACATCAGTCAGGAAGTTAAAGCTTGGTCGTAAATGGGTCTTCCAAATTGATAATGACCGCAAGCATACTTCCAAAGTTGTGGCAAAATGGCTTAAGGACAACAAAGGTATTGGGGTGGCCATCACAAAGCCCTGACCTCAATTCTATAGAAAATATGTGGGCAGAACTGAAAAAGCGTGTGCGAGGAAGGAGGCCTACAAACCTGACTCAGTTACACAAGCTCTGTCAGGAGAAATGGGCCAAAATTCACCCAACTTATTGTGGGAAGCTTGTGGAAAGCTACCCAAAACATTTGACCCAAGTTAAACTATTTAAAGGCAATGCTACCAAATACTAATTGAGTGTATGTAAACTTCTGACCCACTGGGAATGTGATGAAAGAAATAAAAGCTGAAATAAATCATTCTCTACTATTATTCTAACATTTCACATTCTTAAAATAAAGTGGTGATCCTAACGGACCTAAAACAGGGAATTTTTACTAGGATTAAATGTCAGGAATTGTGAAAAACTGAGTTTAAATGTATTTAGCTAAGGCATATGTAAACTTCCGACTTCAACTGTATATCACTCCAGTGTAAATTCCTAAATTGTAATTACTTTGCTACTATTGGCCTATTTATTGCCTTACCACCTTACTTCATTTGCACACACTGTATACAGGTTTTCTATTGTGTTATTGACTGTACGTTTGTTTATCCTATGTGTAACTGTGTTGTTGTTTTTGTCACACTGCTTTGTTTTATCTTGGCCAGGTCGCAGTTGTTAATGAGAACTTTTTCTCAACCTTTTCTCTTAAATAAAGGTGAAATAAAAAAATGTAAACAAGTATAAGGCATGAGCGGCTACAGTCACGTATCCTGCAGTTGTTCATAACACATACGACAGATGGCCAATTTGGCTCAGCAACCAGCACAAAGTCAACAAGAGGAGAAAAAAGTGTTTGTAGAAAAAAGCAAGGGTGAGCTAAACGGTCACACATTCACATCCATTCAGCTCTGGGATAGATAGCACTGTTGACTCAAGGAGGACCAGGAAGCAATGGATTATTTGGCTCATCATAATGCTATTTTATGAAACAGTTGGCATTTTAAGCGCATCTCAAAAGTCTAGTTGCTTCATCTTGTTGTTTGCGCCGCATTAAAAGCTCTGTATCATTATTAATATGAGGTACTGGGTTAGTGGACCAACTCAGTGACCTTGTGGTTAGTGTCCACTCTGAGATCGGAATGTTGGGAGTTCGATCCCCGGCCGAGTCAAGACTGTAAAAATAGCAACCAATGCGCCTCTGCTTGGCACTCAGCATTAAGGAGATAGATTGGGGGTAAGGCCCTGCGATAGACTAGCGTCCTGTCCAGGGGGTCTAATTGTACATCAAGCTGCCTCATGCTACAGAAACAGGAGATCTGCTCCTACAAGCTGTTCCAGCTCAAGGCTACTTACTTACTGGGTTGGCGGTACACTTTTTGAAAGCCCTTTCCCGCGAGAAATAGGGAGAAGGTCAGGGTGGAATCATACCGAATGGCTTGTGGAACGTTGAATTGCGGAGCACTCGGGGGTGGAGCAGCTTGCTCCCTCTCTTCATCTTCTTCGTGCCCATCGTCATCCTGCCCATTCACTATTAGCTCATCATCCTGGAACTGAAGGGGTAAAAAGAGTGAGATACAGAACAAGATTTATTTTAAAGAGAGACGTGCAGATATGATCCCATAATCCTCCTCACCGTCTCAAAAAGCTCCTCCAATAGCTCGTTCACTTCCTTTTCTGAAAGCGGGAGAAAGAAAAGTTTTTTTGATTTTTTCCCTTGAACAAAATGGAATATATATATATATATATATATATATATATATATATATATATATATATATATATATATATATTCCATATATATATATATATATATATATTCCATATATATTCCATATATATATATATATCTGTGGTTAGGGTTGATGTATGGAAACAACATTACAGAGACTCACTGGTGATGCGTACGGCCCGGTCGTTCCTGTAGTCCTCTCGGTCAGGCTCATCCAGATCCTCCAGGAAATTATACTCTGGGTCGTCATCATCATCACCCTCTTCTGAGAGAGAAAAGAGAAGGTGGAGGTCGCGAGAGACAGAAAAAGTTATTTTAAACTGTTTAAAAGTGAAGAAAGGTATATGGCCTAAGTGTAAAATGGCTGTCAACACACACAACAATAACCAGTGAAGACGAAACGGGAAAGATGAGGCAGTGTGGGGGAGACATACAGGAGCAGAGCAGTAGGGGGGGGGGGGGGGGTCAAAATGAGCAAAACATGACAGAGCAAACAGAGAACAATTACACCAGCAACACACACATCTCCCGTAAAACGTGTACACACACACACAGGTTAAATGCAGCTCCATCTGTCTCAAGTCTACCTGCTTCACACTTTTCACTGTTTGGAGGAGTGCCAACTTTTTCTGTATTTCACTAATGAAGTATTTGCTCGAGGAAAAACTGAATTCATGGCCCATTTTTGAGAATGATGTAAAATCCTGTTGCATTGGTTTCTACATGGTTGGACCATTCCATTTCAATAGTACACCGCCCATCCTTGAATACTCCCTCATCATCCCTTTCTTTGAATCCTAACCTTCATTCTCCATGTCGGATGTCATGAGGCCCTGCAGCCACTCGCTCCAGTCGCGGTCCTCCAGGGCCAAGCTGTAGTCGTACATGTCAGGCGTGATGTCAGGGGCATGTAGCTCCGCTTCCAGCTTGCCTAGGGGCACGTTCCTCAGGGTCCGTTTGGAGCGGGTACGACACGCCACCAGGCTAGACCCTGCACCTCCAGTCAGAGGCTGGAAACAGAGAGATAGAACCAATGAAGAAAGAGATTCACATTGACATTGGTCCTGATAAGAGTCAGGTGATTTCCTGGTATAGCCGAATAGTCTGCTAGTATTCATGGGTTGAACGTTTCGTCACAGTATTGTTTTGAACATTCTCTTGAGGACTGATGACCGAATGAACGTTCTACTCAATGCATTGTCAATAGCGGTGATGAAGACTTCATCAAAAGAGCATTACAGTTGCTTGAAAACCCTATGACATTTCAAAAGGAGGCAAATAATTAGTAGGAAAACTTTGTCATAATTGTGATGTCGCCAGATTGACTTTAGATGCAGTATAACTTTATCTAGCTAGCCAGCATCGCTAGCTATTTTTGACAAACTTTGCTAGCTAATGGAAACATTGCCCTCTCTCTAAAGTAATTTCGACGACATAATGATGGAAAAGTTGATTTTGACTAATTATTTCCTACTTTAGCACTGTCATCATATTTCCAAGCCACTGTATTGTAATTTAGACTAAATAGGCATTAGCCCCCGTCCAAAATGACTTGGCATCAGTCGGGGACCAATATGGCTGTGGCGTCTGTAGAAAGTTCTTAAGTTCTTAACAATGGCAACGATGCGACTAAGTGACGGAAGTGCAACCCATTAATAGTTTAACAGTTTCAGTACCTGGAAGGATTCGGTGCAGATGGGGCTGAGTTCCAGCTCTTCCTCCACTGCGTGAAGCTTCTCCAGGAAGGTACAGTCTTGGGCCCTGAGGGGCCGGGAGGGGCCAGTGGAAGATGGGGGTGGAGGGGGCCCCATAGGAACAGTCTCCACCCTCAGATGTCTGGGCTGCCTTGGCTTCTAAACATAAACCAAGACCAACATTACAGTACACTCATACTCATCCAGTGCACATTGTAAATATTAACTCAGTCAGTTAACTCTGACCCTGTATATAGTATGTTAACATACTTTCTTGTATTCTTATTTATATTTCTCGTATGTTGTTGTTCTACCTTATGTTATCTTTAGTATTACATTTGTATTGATTACTGCATTGTTAGGTTTAGATGTGTCAAGAAAGGCATTTCACTGTACTTGTGACAAAAAATAAATAAATAATAATTGCATTCTTTCCCCCCCAATTATTTCAATAACTTTCAATCAAAGGCCAAATGCAGAGGTGCGGTGTGTTACCTGTCTGGGACTGTCAAATCTGTCCTCTTCACACTCAGATTGTCCAGGGGTCCTGGGCCTCGCTCCTCGGGCACACCGTGGGGACGAGGCTGTGCTGTCCACATCACTCCAAAACATCTGAAACGACAATGTCACAGGCATGACATCGTAGTCACGTAGCACACACTTTTGACTGATTGAAAATGCTCTTCCTCACCTCCTCTGTAGTCTCATCCTCCTCATCCTCATCGGGGCAGTACTCTTCATCAGAGGAGTCGTCCTCCTCCTCCAGAGGGATGTCAACAAACTGGGGGGGCTGGGGAGAGGAAGCAGGGAGCGAGATGAGAGGGAAAGAGCGAAATAGAGAGAGAAAGCAACAGAGATGAAACAACAGTGAGGAGTAATAAAGTATTTGACATGACACTAGCACTATGTGTGACAGAGACATACCTTCACTTCAAGGGCCCTTTTGATAGGAGAAATATTCCAGGTGGGGATCCCCTGCAAGAGAAGAGGAAGCCGCTTTAGACTATTGAGATGAATCCAGGACAGAATATTAAAAGGTAGCTAGCTGCAAGTTGTGTTACTGGAAACCCACCACCCCCTTTTCTACCACCTCCTTCAGTCTGGAGCGGGTCATCTTGGGCTCCTGAGGAATGCAAATAGAAGATAAAAACATAATTCAGGCAGAGGAGAGAGAAATTATTAAAAACTTGCAAGTGATATCAGCAACCAATTTCTGAGTTGTACTGTCAGTATAACTTGCTGTATGTTGACGCTTACAAATAGGGGTAGGTCCTGCGTCTCCTGGATGGCTGCTTTCATCATGGCCACTACATGCTCGTTGGTTATCACCTCCTGAGGGCGACATTCACAGGTGTCAGTCAAAAATGTTCAACACTAACGTTAATACTTAGCAGTTAGCATTAACCCCTCTTTTGCCCGGATTGAGACTCCAGGTAACTCACATGGAGGATGGTCCGTACGTTGACAGAAGTCAAGTTGTGTTGCTGTGACTTCCTCTCCAGATCCATATCCAGCTGCTCAAACTCATCCTCCTCACTGTCACTGGATGACTCTTCCGACGACCTTTTTCCAGCCACGGAGTGTCCCTCTTCCTGCCCATTGTCTAAAGTGCTCTTCATTTTCGAGCTGCTCTTCCTCGTTGACAGCCTCTGGCCCCCACAATCCTCTCCATCTTCAGACAGAAGTAATGAATTTGTGCACATCAAAACAGAAACCCAATTCTCATACACTAGAAATCAGATTCAGTGTTTCCAAAATGGTGGGTATGTCCACTTCGTATAAAGAAGGGATAAGCAACTTTGATGGGGATGGGGGCCAGAATAAATCTGAACTCCTCATGATGGGCTGCAGTGGCTCACGGGTCTGCATACCAACATCCATACCCACACATGCAGTCAGAGCAGGCCCAAGACATTTGGGGGCCCTAAGTGAAATTGTTGGGAGCAAAACATTTTAGCAGCCCCCACTCTTGACAATGGAGAGAGCTAATTTCCTTAAATTCCACACATTTTGCCAAGGGGTGTGAAAGCATTTTGCCAAGGGGTTTGGAAAGCAAGTTTGCTGCAATTCTACATATTTTGTCATGGGGCAGAGAGAAGATTTAGCAAATTAATAACTAATTTCATGCAAATCTTTTTTTTTAAATGCCACAGGGCAAAGAGGAAAAAAATTCGGCTTTACAGCTAATTTCCTGTAATTATACTAATTTCGCCATAAGGTGAAGAGAAATTATTGCAGTTTTGAATATGATATCTGAGGGTTGTCTGGGCGGGGGGGGGTTGGAAATTGTTCTTGTTTAAATCGGCGTGTCACAAGAAGCAGAGTTGAGAAGCTCACCTAAGGTGATTACCAGGCCCAGTTCTGTGTCCTCCTCCTCTGCCTCAAAGGGGCTGGGAGATAGCTGACAATCTTCCCCATTCTTAAGCTGGCCTGAAGCAGACACAAAACAAAGATTTCACAATGAGATAGGAGTTAATCACATTCCCACCACTGAAGCATGTAAAACCAATAAATGTAAAACCAATGAAATGCCCTTGCACCTAAACTCCCACATCCCTTCATATCTCAGCAACACACTATGCGTTACTTGTCATCCCTCTCTCTAGTTCTCCATTCCCCCTTCCTTTTCTCATCCCTCGTACCTGAAGCAATGGTCCTCTGCTTGAACCTGGGAGAGTGTCTCATTGGTGACAGCCCATCTGTGACCGTCATCCCACAGCCCTTTCCCTTAGCCGGGGTGGAAATTGAGATATGTCTGTTAACAGAGAGAGTGCAGAGTGGACCACCATTGGAGATCTGGGGGGCACAGGTTGTCTCATCCCTCTTTAAGGCTTTAGAACGCATGGGCCGTGGTTCTGGGGTGCTCGATTTGCGTTTCTGGGCTTTCATGCTTCGAGGCCTGAAAGAACACAACAGTTTAACGTTACAGTTACATGAGGGGGCTAACGTTAGCAGACAGTAAAATATACTCTGTCATAGAATATGACAAAATATTTGCAGTTGTTACTAGCTAGACAAAATGTATATAGCCGAGTAAAACAGCTAACGAATGTGTCCCATGTGTGTGCAATCCAAGATACTATCTAGCTAGCTGTTATTATCTAGCCAAGTTAGCAGGCTAGTGTTGCCGCTTTCTCAGTTGCAGTACAAAAAGCACAACCAAGTCAACACAGCTATAGAAAACATTTCTTACTAGCTAAAATAATCGTATTCTACAAGTCACGCTAATGACCATGAAGTAGTTGTTTGGGTAGTTAGATAGCTAGCTTGTGTTGTTGTTATTAGCTTGCTGGCTAACGACGTATATTTGTCAACAACAATCCTTGTGTGTTTGTGTGTCTCGGAACTGGACGCCCGACTTTTCTAGGTTGACAGTACATTGACCTTTCAAATTTAGTAACTTTCTTGGTGTCACTTACCCGCAAATAGGCATTTGGTGCCATGAGAAGATAACGAACTAAGCAAATCTCAAAATAATTTACAGCGCCCTTTCCCGCGTGTCACAGATAAATCCACCCCCAATTAATTTCCCCATAGCATTAGAGATCCTACCTCAAGTACAGTGAAAGGTTAGACTATTCAATTCACGTTGTTTCAGCAGCCCACATTAAATGTTTGTGTTATTAACCACACACAATCTTTCAAGTTGATTCACCAGGTTATGTTTTCTTACAGTGGTTTTAATGGATGGAGGAAACGTTGACAATGGCACGTGCGCACATGCACACACACGCACTTAGATTATTTATTCGATTATTTGTCGTGGTTGTTTTTGTAAAATAAAAAATAAAAATAACACCCCAAAAAATTACTCTATTTATATTACTTATTTGGAGGGATCTGGATAATCTTGCACCTTCATACCTGAAACAAACCATATGACAGCAAAGCTGCGAGCTACTAGGAATGGACGCAACCAAAGACTATTATTACGCATCTCTATTATGATGCATCGTTCCAGAATATTTGGAAAAGCACCAACACAGAATATGAATATGGAATAAACATAGCCACGGATCAAACCTAAAATAACTGTTTTATCAACAAACTTCCATTGAGAGTCATTTTTTAAATAAAATCTTCTACATATGAATGCCTGAAATGGAAACTGTGAGTATTATTGTTATTTGTACTCTTTACAATAAACAAGTTTAAGCTACTTTTATGCAAAACAAATTGTCAAAGTGGACTGGTTTTGCCTGTTAAAGCCATTCTAAAAAAGTGCTTTAAAATGTTCAGTACTGGTCAAAGTTCACCCTTCCAAATCAAAATATTCATGTATTTAGTGGATATTCAACTTGTTTGTAAACTCAGAATATTCTCTCTCTCCAATATACAGATATCCATAGCATACAAGTCAGGGAACCCCAGGCTCCAAAGTGACAGGCCTAAAGGCCTAAAGGTCAAGTCTCTGGTGTCCATGGGTAACAGCGAAGCAACACCTCCATCTTTTGGCTCAAAGGGCAAAGCTGATCACAGAGCTACTGCTGACCCGTACCACCTCCCAAAGCCCCAAAAGGCTAAAGTCCTATATGAGTCCATCCTGCTTGTTGACCCCATCAACCCCAATGAAATCAAGATGATCCTGAGGACAATTGGCTTCCCCCTGACAGAGAAGCAGCTGAACAACATAAAAAAGAAAGAAATTAAAAGATTGGACGATATCAAAAAGAAAGAAATTAAAAGAAAGGAGCTGGAAAAGAAATGGCGCCAGCTGCAGAGGCCTAAATGGATCCTCAAGCTCATCAAGCTGCGACAGGGGACAAAACCCGTCCATGGCAGCAGCGGACTGAAGACAACAGCCAGCCAGAGTGAAGGGGGCTCTGCCCGTACATCAGATAAGGCGGCTAGCAATACGGGGCAAAAGAGAACAGCCAGCCAGATGGAAGGAGAAAGCAGCTGTACCTTAGAGGCATCTGGAAGGGGACAGAAAAGAGCAGCCAGCCAGATGGAACAAGTAGAACTCAACTCATCCAAACGCTTCTTCAATATACCTCCCAGCCAGAAGAAGTTGAGAGTCATTGATATTTACTCATATGTATTTGCACCCAGCCACATTGCCGATCACACATATGCACGCAAGAATAGTTCTTAACTTAAAGATTGCAACAATATAAAGTTGGTTAAAAAAAGTCACATAACAGTCATCAGTCAGTGTGTTTAGAATCACTATTCTTAGCAACAACAGCCAGAGAGAGCTGCCCAATGGACATGTAATGTAGTAATGTAACCACCCTAGAGCTGTACTGCTGATAAAATCTTCAACGCTTGACTTGACTAAAAGCTTAAAAAAATATATTTATATAATTTCTTAATGCTATATACATGAGAACTTGCAGCCATATATTTAAATTTCTACTACTATATATTAGGAGAAAAAAGTATTTCTCCCCAGCCACTAAATACTGTAGCTAGTCTCACTAGAGTCTCTAGACAGATGGGTTGCCTCCCACAATCTTACAATGTTCCAGCACAGTGCTGGTGCCCTAGCTAGGTCTGGGATTTCCGAGACTACAAAATAGATATAACCTAGTTAAGTTGTTTTTGTGCTCTATAAACCATTAATCAACACGATTAATGGTTGAACGTTTTGGTAATCTTTTAGCTAGTGGAGGCTCATCAGAGGAGGAAGGGGAAGACCGTCCTCCTGAGTGAATTTCATAAAAATTGAAATTGTAAAACATTTAAAAAGTTATCCTTTTTAGATAAGACTATACTAAATATAATCACGTCACCAAATAACTGATTAAAACATACTATTTTGTAAAAAAGGTCTAGAGTAGCCTCAACAGCACTCTGAGGGTAGCACCATAGTGTAGCTGGAGGACAGCCAGCTTCCGTCCTCCTTGACTTCAATACAAAACCTATGAGGCTCATGGTTCTCACCCTGTTCCATAGACTTACACAGTAATTATGACAACTTCCGGAGGACGTCCTCCAGCCTATCAGAGCTCTTGCAGCATGAACTGACATGTTGTCCACCCAATCAAAGGATCAGAGAATTAATCTAATACTGAAAGCATAAACTAAAGCTAGCTAGCACTGCAGTGTATAAAATGTGGTGAGTAGTTGACTCAAAGACAGAGAAAGACTATAGTTGAACAGTTAAATTAATTTCTTCCAAAGTGAAGGAGAAGCAAGAGAGAAATAGAGTCATTTTTTTCTCCCCCTTTCAGTTTTACTGACTTAGCTAGCAATGCAGCAAGCTAGTTTAGCCTACAGAAACACCCTGCTCAAACAGAGGGATGCTATGTTAGCTAGCTGGCTATGACTTTCCAACACAACACTGGAACTCTTCCAAGTCGAGGTAAGCTTTTGGCATTACAAGTTTATTGCCACCAGGGCCTACTGGTGTAACTGCTTACTGACTGTACACTAATGTTACTGCATGATTGTAGCGGGTTTACTATTAGCTATGCTGACTATTCAGCTGATGTGTTGTGCGTTGAAGTCCACAAGTGAAGGGAAGAGAAGGAATACAACATGGCTGTTATGAGAGTGAACTGTATTTACACGTGATCAGGGGTGTATTCATTCCGCCAATTCTGTTGAAAAACGTTTAAGCGGAAGCAAACGAAACAAAACAGGGATAAACATAAACATTGTTTGCAGCTGTTGGACTAATGATTACACCCTATATCAGGCAAGAGTGTGCAAGGCGGTATTGAATGTCACTGTCTGTTACCTCAAATTTGTCTCTCGACCTGTGTGCACCTACGTTGTAAACTTCATTCATAAGCTAGGTTGTAACAACCTCATGATGGGTATAGTGAACATTTGAGTATCATATAGTAGCCTAAACCTATCGCTCTTACATTGAACTGGGTGAATGTAATATGAATGAGAGTCATCCAATATGTTGTAATAGAAATAAGGACATGCTCATGAAAAAAAAAATCCTCCTCCCTCATCTTAAACGACACTGACCGCCACTGCTTTTAGCACTTGTAAAATAATGGTTTATGACAGTGTCATTGATGATTTGAATGCACAGAGGTGCTTATAAAGTTAACTTCAGCATGGCAAGGGCATCTGTTAGCCAACCCCGGGGGAGGAGTTCAGTTCAGATGTTGACTGAAAAAGACACCGCTTGTTGACGTCAATAAGTAAGTGATAGTATCTGAGAACCAATGAGGCATGTGATATACCTGTAATTTAAATATATGGGCACAGCTTTATCTGTCACTTCAGAAGCATATCTCCGAGAAATTGGACACTCCTTCATTCCATATCTAGTCTGCAGTCGAATATGGTCCTAAAGTCTTACACTGAATCAACAGCAAAAGATTAGCAAATGTAAAACAATAAGCTACAGCAGGCCAACAGTGAGGTCTACTGGCTTCGTTAACGCCGTCTAGATGTGCGTAAAAGTGGATGTGCGTAAAAGTAATCGGATTCCATTCCGAAAAATCGAAAATGTCAACGCAACTGCAACCGACCTAGACGGCTGCAAAGACAAAAACATATATATTTTAAGGACATGTGATGACACCTGACCGCATCCCAGAGTTTACCATTCCACCCCCGGGACAGGCGCGCCACGCACGATGTCTGCAAACTCCAAGGGACCGGGAAGGATGCTCGCTGGTCCACGGACGTCACTATACAATTCCACTGTTGCCGCGCTCACATTTGTCTTCTGTCGAGCACTGAATCACGACGGTCCTCTCCCGGAGCATCAATACATGGCAAGAGAAGATTTGGTGGAGCCAACGACAAGGGCGGCAATGTCTCTTCCGCATTTACCCAAAATCACAACACCATATGGCTTCCTCACCCTGCGTCCGAAGGTGGGAGTCATTAATTTTTGAAGATGACTTTACACAGTCTTGCATGATCAACGATGATCAACGGGACACAACGGGCCGGCACACCCTCGTGTGATCAGACGCCCTCTGTCAGATTTTTAAACGATCCCTGGCTCTAGGAGGATAGCACACTCCTTTTCGTACAACGCGGCGTCAACTCACAGTTGCGCCTCACGTCAGTCAGAAAACTATCGACATTCTGAGCATCTCTGTCTGGACACTGATCATCCCGGACCTCTGCCACTGTGTTCCCCGGGGAATGGACAAATAAAGCGACTATTCGAGAAGCGTCTCTAGCTTCAGTTCGGGCAATGTACCGGTCGGCGAAAAGAGACGCTCCATTTGTGCAGAGCGACAACATTTTGGGAACAGGGATCCAGGCATCAGACTCTTGATGTGCCACTTGGCGAAATTGGCACGGAGGATGCCCCCAATATTCAGTACAGGTCGATTCATCTTCGTGGCAAAATGTGAAGAATTGCACGAGATTAGCTATCGTTTTCTCTGCTCCGTGGAAAAATGTATAGAATAGTTGAACATTTGCTTTAAAACTGTAACATTTTCTCTCAGACACATGACAAAACATATAGAGTAGCATGATAAAACTGCACATTTTTCTCTCTGCCCCATGGCAAAATGTGTTGAAATCCAGGTGAAAAAGTAGTTTTCCCCAACAATTATTTTTTGGGGGGGCTTCCACTTATACTGTGTTTTCAAAATACACCCATATATCCCTCAAAATACCTCTCAAGAGAGGCGTAATAAGTAGGCAAACTTTGTAGAATTGCAGGAAATTCGTTTTAAAAAGTCTCCCCTGATATGCCACATGAGATATTACGGTCAAATTAAATAACATTGCTGATCTTTCAATCCACAACATTGTCTAGGTTTCCCATATAAATTTCACAAACATTTGAACACAATGTTCAGTATACTGTCCTACTATATGGCCTATTTTCCTTCTGTGCTAACTTATCCATGTCCTTGACTTGAAGAAATGAATGCATTAAAAATAAAAATGTACCTTGTCTATTTCAGTTTTTACCACAATAAATATGACAGTTGAAATGAATCAACCAACAAGCAAGATAAAGGAAATAGAGTAAAATAAATTTTAGTACCACATTTCAAAGCAAAATAGAAACAGTTATATATATTGTCTACTTCACTCAAGCACTTGATGTTACAGAGATCAAACACATACTTCACAGGCTTCAAGACACATTAGATAATGACTACATTACCTTATGATGGATGACAGGTTACAGTTTAAGGCTTATTCTAATACCCACCTTTGGGCTCTGATCTAAGGGAAAGGGTTACATTTGATCCTTGGGGAGAGAGAGAGAGATTAGTCAGAGATGATTGACTGAGAAAGAGAAAAGAGGGACAGGGACAGGGAGAAAGAACCCTAAACTACAGTATTGCTCATTTTGTCTAGGCTGCCCTGGATTAGAGGAGGGTTTAATGAAGTAATCTAAAGATATTTGATAATAGTGAACGTGGGGATCAGATATAGTTTAAATGAGATTCGATAAGTGATGAAAGGGTTTGGTGGAGAAAACGTACCTGTAAAAGACTTGTAAAGGTGTCTGCTTTTTTTTACCCTCCTCTCACACACATGCTCTGAATAGTGAATACACTTACATACACCCCACCACTGATAGGGACACACAGAACTAAAACAGCCACTAATACACTTATACCATATTTACTGATTCAAACAGAAAAAACGAGATGAAAATACATGTCGACAGGCTGAGGTCTTACAGACAATATTGATCTGTTCAACACTTCTCAACAGATGATGAACACTGTTGTCTTGAGACGCAAAAAACAATACCATTCTCCATGACTCTGAAACGCAAAGGTTACTGTGAACACCAAACCAAAATATGGAACTTTATACGCATCTACCTCAGAATTAATTTAGTCCTTTATACACATCAACCCCAGAATTAATTTAGTCCTTTATACACATCTACCCCAGAATTAATTGTCCTTTATACACATCTACGCCAGAATTAATTGTCCTTTATACACATCTACCCCAGAATTAATTGTCCTTTATACACATCCACCCCAGAATTAATTGTCCTTTATACACATCTACCCCAGAATTAATTGTCCTTTATACACATCTACGCCAGAATTAATTTAGTCCTTTATACACATCTACCCCAGAATTAATTTAGTCCTTTATACACATCTAGGCCAGAATTAATTGTCCTTTATACACATCTACCCCAGAATTAATTTAGTCCTTTATACATATCTACCCCAGAATTCATTAAGTCCTTTCGACGCGGTTAGTTATTGCAAAGTTACAGAGGTTCTCAGTGCGAACCCTTTCTAAAAGTTCCCTGGTGACCTCTTAATTTTTATTCCAGGGTGTTTTCAGAGTAGCAGTTCAGACAAATCCATTCAGAAATCAGGAGCCAGTGTGTGTCCAGCTGTCCAGCCACAATTGTCATAAAACTATCCTCTGTCAAGAGCCTGTCTTTCCAGCAGAAAACGGTTACCTGTCTTCAATCACTGTTGAATACAGGTAACTGACAAAATAAAGGAAACACCAACATAAAGTTGCTTAATAGGGCGTTGAGCCAGAACAGCTTCAATTTACCTTAGCATAAATTCTACAAGTGCGACACCATTCTTCCACGAGAAATTCCATCACTTGGTATTTTGTTGATGGTGGTGGAAAACGCACCAGAATATCCCATAAGTATTGAATTGGGTTGAGATCTGGTGACTGAGACGGCCATGGCATATGTGTATGATGTAAGCTCAGCTGTATGTTTTCACTAACAACAATAATGCATTAAACTGAATCTTCATAAGACAGATTCATAGGCAATCGTACACTTCAGTGAAAATAATGAAACTGTATATGGTGCCGAAGAAGTGGAATGCTTGACTTTATCTTAAGTGCATTTCTGTGAATTGCCCTTCAGGCAATAGAAAAGTAATCTATTGAGAAATAAACAACATCTGTATTATACAAAATAATAAGACTGATATGACTGTAAACATACAAATCATATACACTGATGAGACATTATACACACGCACACCCACACACGCACACCCACACATCAAACAAGTCATTTTAACTCCAGAGTAGGCTCAGTTATTGTGGTTGGGGTCTGGGGATACATAATCACAAAGACTACAGTGGAAATTAATCAAATTATAAATCCCACTGGATAAAAGAAGTTTGAACGTAATTTCTGTCATTTCAACCCCGAAAATGTATGTGATGATGTTGAGTCAACATGGAAAACTGATTGGATTTGTAAAAAAGTCATCAACGTAAGGGCATTTCGTATTTTTTTCACCCAACTCTTAACCTAAATCCAATGACATAGTGATATTTGTTGTTTATTTCACGTTGAATTCACATTAGTTGACAACTCAACCAAATTTAAATCAAAACTAGATGTTGAACTGACGTCTGTGCCCAGTGGGATACTGTGTACTCATAAAATACATGAATTCAAAAAACAGTTACATAATGTGACCACCAGGCAGCAATATCCACAACCTCCTGTAAAGGTGTGTATGTGAACCAATTTTTTTTACCGATCTAAAATACCATCAGTGTTGCATCCAAAACCTCCAACATAGAAATAAAACTGGAAAAACGTAGACACAGAACATCACACACACACTCAGAGCATGTAGCTTTCTATATGTCCTTAGAATCTAGATGTTCGAGTGCAGGAGGGCTGAAGTGAAGAAAGTTCTCCACATCCTCCTTCCTTGTCCTCTTCCTCATCTACCTCCCCCCTCCCCACCTCATTCATTCACCAGGCCTCTTCATTTGATTACTTGCTTCAGCACTTCAAATCTGGGGTTCCCATTATTTGCTCATGTTTGCCTCCACCACTTCTTCATTCATGACCTTCCTCCCTCCTTCCCTTGGCTCGTCCCCTTAGCTCGTTGACTCATTGCTCTTGCTCTCTCCCAGTAGCCAGTAGGTTGTCATTTTCCCCTTCCCCTTCATCTCCACATCTCCTCTCAACTCCAGCTGGAAGCAGTTGAACTCCTGCAGGACGTCACGCGTGGCCGCAGACACATGGATCTTCAGCGCTGTAAGGGAGAAGGTGAGGAGAGCAATCCTTAATTAGTCAATTAACTACCACAGAGATATGAAAACCAGCAGATCTGTGGAACTGATTTAAAACCCACGAGTTGTATGACTACTCTGTGGCTTACCTTCACCATTGGACTCCAGTCGTGAAGAGGTGTTGACTGTGTCTCCAAACAGACAGTACCGTGGCATCTTCAGCCCCACCACTCCTGCACACACAGGGCCTGAATATAGAGTGGAGTGAATTGGTCAATCACACAACTGAAATTGGTATATCACCACTGAGTCTGCTAGCATGTGACCATTGCGTGCCACTCACCGCTGTGGATGCCAATGCGTAGTTTGAGCTGCTGGTCAGGCCGGTGTTGGATTTTGAAGGTGCGTACGGCGTTGAGCAGAGCCAGGGCCATGCGGGCGATCTCTCGGCCGTGTAGCTTCCCGTTCCTCACCGGTAGGCCGGACACCACCATGTAGGCATCGCCGATGGTCTCCACCTGGGGGCGCCACAGAAACAGCAGGGGCAGGGAGGTCAGTGTGTCCTCATGGAGGATCTCAATAGAGGCTTCATCTCCTCTTTTCCTTTCCTTCATCTGCACATTGATGAGAAATATAATGTTACCTTGTAAACATCAAAGTTGTCAATGATGGCATCGAAACAGGTGTAGAGGTCATTGAGCAGGGTCACAACCTAAAGACGCAAACATTTTTTAGAGCAGAATAGGAATTGTTTGGTTTGACTATGGCCTCCCTTGTAAAGTCTATCTTTGTAACTTGTCACACCTGTGGGAGTAGTGTCAATGTGATCGTGCTCTCTCACCTGCATAGGTGTGCTCTCAGCTGATATGGCTGTGAAGCCCACAATGTCACTGAAGTAGATGGTGACTGAATCAAAGGCCTCAGCCTGTACCGTCTCCCCTCTCTTTAGCTGCTCCGCCACTGAACTGCAGGTACAGACAGTAACATTACGCACTGTGTGTGTGTGTGTGTGTGTGTATATCGCATTGACTCACTGTGTGTGTATGTGTTTGTGTGTGTGTGTGTGTGTGTGTGTTTGTGTGTGTATAGCAGAGACTCACTGTGGTAGTATCTGGTAGAGCAGGGCCTCAGCCTTGCGTTTCTCTTCGTGGTAGGCCTGGGTTCTCTCCTCCACCAGCTCCTCCAGGTTGTTAGCATACTGCTCCATACGGGACAGCAGGTTATCCAGGATGTTAGTGCTGCACTCCCTACACACACACGCACACGCACACACACACACACACACACACACACACACACACACACACACACACACACACACACACACACACACACACACACACATATATACAATACCAGTCAAAGGTTTGGACACACCTACTCATTCAAGGGTTTTCTTTATTTTTTACTATTTTCTACATTGTAGAATAATAGTGAGGACATCAAAACTATGAAATGACACATATGGAATCATCTAGTAACCAAAAAGGTGTTAAACAAATATCAAAATATATTTGATATTTGAGATTATTCTAAGTAGCCACCCTTTGCCTTGATGACAGCTTTGCACACTCTTGGAATTCTCTCAACCAGCTTCATGAGGTAGTCACCTGGAATGCATTCAAGTAACAGGTGTGCCTTGTTAAAAGTTTTGGAATTTGTGGAATTTCTTTCCTTCTTAATGCGTTTGAGCCAATCAGTTATATTGTGACATGGTAGGGGTGGTATACAGAAAATAGCCCTATTTGGTAAAATACCAAGTGAATATTATGGCAAGAACAGCTCAAATAAGCAAAGAGAAACAACAGTCCATCATTACTTTAAGACATGAAGGTCAGTCAATCAGGAACATTTCAAGAACTTTTAAAGTTTCTTGAAGTGCAGTAGCAAAAACCATCAAGCGCTATTACTGAAACTGGCTCTGAGGACCGCCACAGGAAAAAAAGACCCAGAGTTACCTCTGCTGCAGAGGATAAGTTCATTAGAGTTAACAGCCTCAGATATTGATTCCCAAATAAATGCTTCAGAGTTCAAGTAACAGACACATCTCAACATCAACTGTAAAGAGGAGACTGCGTGAATCAGGCCTTCATGGTCGAATTGCTGCAAAGAAACCACTACTAAAGGACACCAATAATAAGAAGAGACTTGCTTGGGCCAACAAACACGAGCAATGGACATTAGACCGGTGGAAATCTGTCCTTTGGTCTGATGAGTCCAAATATGCGATTTTTGGTTCCAACCGCCGTGTCTTTGTGAGACACAGAGTAGGTGAACAGATGATCTCCGCATGTGTGGTTCCCACCGTGAAGCATGGAGGAGGAGGTGTGATGGTGCTTTGCTGGTGACACTGTCAGTGATTTATTTAGAATTCAAGGCACACTTAACCAGCATGGTTACCACAGCATTCTGCAGCGATATGCCATCCCATCTGGTTTGCGCTTAGTGGGACTATATATATTTTTTCAACAGTACAATGACCCAACACCTCCAGGCTGTGTAAGGGCTATTTGACCAAGAAGGAGAGTGATGGAGTGCTGCATCAGATGACCTGACCTCCACAATCACCTGACCTCAACCCAATTGAGATGGTTTGGGATGAGTTGGACCGCAGAGTGAAGGAAAAGCAGCCAACAAGTGCTCAGCATATGTGGGAACTCCTTCAAGACTGTTGGAAAAGCATATTTCATGAAGCTGGTTGACAGAATGCCAAAAGTGTGCAAAGCTGTCATCAAGGCAAAGGGTGGATACTTTGAAGAATATGAAATATATTTTGATTTGTTTAACACCTTTTTTGGTTACTACATGATTCCATGTGTTATTTCATAGTTTTGATGTCTTCGCTATTCTTCTACAATGTACAAAATAGTAAAAAATAAAGAAAAACCCTTGAATGAGTAGGTGTGTCCAAACTTTTGACTGGTACTGTAGTCATACTCTTTTTTTGGAATGGAGACGCACAGACATTAATGGAATCATGGAACACACTCCCCACTTCCACCCCCCTACACCCACCTGTTCTGTTTGCGTAGCAGCAGTTTGATGTGGTTGAACTCGGGCCTCTCGGTGGGCTCCTCTGCCCAGCAACGCTGCATGAGTTGGCCCAGCTCCTGGCTGTGGATCTGAGGGTTGACAGCAGGCCGCAGGCACGGCCACTCACCCAGAGCCACCCGGTCCATGATTTCTAGAGGAAGGGGGAGTGTACAAAACATTACGCTCTTTCCATGACATAGACTGACCAGGTGAATCCCTTATTGATGTCACTAGTTGAATCCACTTCAATCAGTGTAGATTAAGAGGAGGAGACAGGTAAAAAAAATGATTTTTAAGACGTGAAACAATTGAGACATGGATTGTGTATGTGTGCTATTAAAAGGGGGAATGGGCAAGACAAAATATTTAAGTGCCTTTGAACGGGGTATAGTAGTAGTTGCCAGGAGCACCGGTTTGTGTCAAGAACTGCAACACTGCTGGGTTTTTCACATTCAACAGTTTCCCATGTGTATCAAAAATGGTACACCACCCAAAAGACATCCAGCCAACTTGACACTAGAGGTCAACCGATTATGATTTTTCAACGCCGATACCGATTATTGGAGGACAAAAAAAAGCCGATATCGATTAATCGTACGATTTTTATATACTGTATATATTTGTAATAATGACAATTACAACAATACTGAATGAACACTTTTATTTTAACTTAATATAATACATAAATAAAAATAAATTTAGTCTCAAATAAATAATGAAACATGTTCAATTTGATTTAAATAATGCAAAAACACAATGTTGGAGAAGAAAGTAAAAGTGCAATATGTGCCATGTAAAAAAGCTAACTTTTAAGTTCCTTGCTCAGACCATGAGAACATATGAAAGCTGGTGGTTCCTTTTAACATGTCTTCAATATTCCCAGTTAAGAAGTTTTAGGTTGTAGTTATTATGGGAATTAGAGGACTATTTCTCTCTATACCATTTGTATTTCATATACCTTTGACTATTGGATGTTCTTATAGGCACTATAGTATTGCCAGTCTAATCTCGGGAGTTGATAGGCTTGAAGTCATAAACAGCGCTGTGCTTCAAGCATTGCGAAGAGCTGCTGGCAAATGCAGGAAAGTGCTGTTTGAATTAAGAGCCTGCTGCTGCCTACCACCGCTCAGTCAGACTGCTCTATCAAATATCAAATCATTGACTTAATTATGATATAATAAACACACAGAAATACGAGCCTTAGGTCATTAATATGGTCAAATCTGGAAACTATAATTTCGAAAACAAAACGTTTATTCTTTCAGTGAAATATGGAACCGTTCCATATTTTATTGAACGGGTGGCATCCATAAGTCTAAATATTGCTGTTACATTGCACAACCTTCAATGTTATGTCATAATTATGTACAATTCTGGCAAATTAATTACGGTCTTTGTTAGGAAGAAATGGTCTTCACACAGTTCGCAACGAGCCAGTTGGCCCAAACTGCTGCATATATCCTGACTCACAGAACGCAAGAGAAGTGACACAATTTCCCTAGTTAATATTGCCTGCTAGCATGAATTTCTTTTAACTAAATATGCAGGTTTAAAAATATATAGATGTGTATTGATTTTAAGAAAGGCATTGATGTTTATGGTTAGGTACATTGGTGCAACGACAGTGCTTTTTTTGCGAATGCGCTTGTTAAATCATCACCTGTTTGGCAATGTAGTCTGTGATTCGATGATACATTTACAGGCACCGCATTGATTATTTGCAACGCAGGACAAGGTAGTTAAACTAGTAATATCATCAACCATGTGTAGTTAACTAGTGATTATGTTAAGATTGATTGTTTTTATAAGATAAGTCTAATGCTAGCTAGCAACTTACCTTGGCTCCTTGCTGCACTCGCGTAGCAGGTGGTCAGCCTGCCACGCAGTCTCCTCGTGGAGTGCAATGTCATCGGCCATCATCGGCATCCAAAAATGCTGATTACCGATTGTTATGAAAACTTGAAATCGGCCCTAATTAATCGGCCATCGGTCGACCTCTACTTGACACAACTGTGGGAAGCATTGGAGTCATCATGGGCCAGCATCCCAGTGGAATGCTTTCGACACCTTTTAGAGTCCATGCCCCGACAAATTGAGGCTGTTCTGAGGGAGAAAGTGTGTGTGTGTGTGTGTGGGGGGGGGGGTATTCTTAAGGTATTCTACACTCAGTGTATGTAACGGCAGCCGTCCTCCTCCTCGTCTGAAGAGGAGGTGTAGCAGGGATCGGACCAAGACGCAGCGTAGTTCGTGCTCAACATGATTTAATGACAGACGATAAACGTGAACACTTACACAATACAAAAATAACAAACATGGCAAACCGAAACAGTCCTCTCTGGTGAAACGAACACAAAGACAGGAAACAACCACCCACAAACCCCAACACAAAACAAGCCACCTAAATATGATTCCCAATCAGAGACAACACAAAACACCTGCCTCTGATTGAGAACCATATTAGGCCGAACATAGAAACAGACAAACTAGACACAACATAGAATTCCCACCCAGCTCACGTCCTGACCAAACACTAAAACAAGTAAAACACACAAGAACTATGGTCAGAACGTGACAGTGTATAAAGCATTCCTATAGATGGTAAAATGTTATATTTCCTATCTAGTGTCATTCCTTCTGCTTTCATCTTCTCAGAGATTCCAGTCAAATTTCCTTTCCATTGTGTTCATATGCTTTCACAATCTTTCCATTATCTCTCCCTCCCAAGGTATTCTATCATCTCCTTCACACTTTCATCATTTCTCACCCTATTCCCCTGTTTCTGCGCTCATTCAGAAAAAAAAATTAAGCATGCAAACACACACACACACAGACGCACACACACACACAGAGACCCAACAGCAGTCCATGCAGCCTAATTGAGTTAAGACCATAAAGTGGTGTCAGTGGCATAAATGTCATGCTCTGGTTCTAAGTCAGTTCATTGTCTTTCTGTCACACAACAGCTGCTGTCTGCCAGTACAACGTGTTACACTCTGATGAGCAAATACAAACACTTGCTTCTCTCTCAGTACACCACTTTTGCAATCGACTACAATCACGTTCAATTTTCTACAACTCTGCACAATTTCATGCAATTATGGTTTTGAAAAAAAACGAATTCACTGAGCAGTGGTGGTTGGCAGACATGGATGACAGCAAGGTTTTCTCCTCAACACGTTGTGACGGAGACTTGACTTGGAACACAACAACAGCTGTTATTGCTGATCTGTATAGCAAGAAATCCAATCTCTTTCTTTTTCAGTTTTCTAAAGAAGGAAGATAGGACAGATTGTTGTTCCCAAACTAACTACAATTTAATCTGAAATCTTGACTGATAATAAAAAACGTTCTAAAGAGTCACACACCCCTGCTCAAATGAAAAATAAATATCTTGGTTGCAGCTATGTACTTACAATCTGATATTTTATTAAAATTGTGTTGCTTTACTCTAAGACAGAGACACAGAAAACAGTACAGTGGAAGGTAAACAAATATAATATGTTTCTGTGTTATATAAAGCATGTGACTGTGTGTTTGTCCCTACAAGTGTTTGTGTGGGCTTAACTATACTTAGTACAAAGCAGAGAGGTATATTAGCTCTCGTCCTCCATATCATTAGAGTAGGCTCTTCAGGGTAAGTGGGGTGCAAGAGGGGCTGAGTGAGAAAATAGAAAAGGAGGCAGAAAATCTGTCACTTTTGGGAGCGTGTTCGACAAATTCATGAACTTTCCCTAGTTTAAGTTGCCAAATGGTTGCAATTGCAAAACTGTTCCATGTCTCCATTTTAACGTCGTGGCATATTGGTCAGCAGCTCTGAAATGAACATTGGGTTGTGTCAATATTTGGATGTCTACACTTCATTTGTTGAATTTCATGTCATGTTTATTTGTGAGTAGAGTCAAGGAGGAACCTTGAAATATAAAGAATACAGTTCACATGGAGTAAAATGTGACGACATACTGTAGCTTTGTTGAGTCACTGGAGCTGTTATGTGTTTTTTGATAGGTTTGTGTTTTCTACAGAGCTTTCCTGAGTAAACAGACTTGCGGGTGCAATGTGCAGAATAACAGCTTTTGTTTTGAGTTGCTCTAATTGCCTTATCGCTACTCGGCGATAATGCAGTCAGCAAAGACCACAGAGCCTTGAGGAGAAGGAGGCTTGTTAGGTTTGTTTGTTATGCTTTTGATGGAAGAAACATACAAACAATGTTTATCTTGGACACAATCTGGAGTATAATTTACTCAGCAGCAATGGTATTCTCTCTTTCTTTTATAATACATCTGTGTTTATGTGCAAATAAGCGTGCTTATGACCAAAAGTGTATGGGAGCACAAATGTGACTAGTTTCAGGAAACTAGGAGTATGTCGCATGTCACTACTTCACAGGAGAGGCATTTGAACATGAACATTTGAATTTTTTATCAAAATGCTTTTTTGTGCAGAAATGCCTTCTGGAAGAATGAACTTTCCTGTGCCTTAATAACAAACTTGTTTGCCATCTGTAAATAAGAATAAATTACAAGCCTAGTTGGTTTAGCCACGGGAAAAGACAGGAACCTTCCCGCTAGCCATGATTGGCTGAGATAATGGATGGGCTGGACATGCCGAGAGTGTGACGCCCTGATCTGTTTCACCTCTCCTTGTGATTGTCTCCACCCCCTCCAGGTGTAGCTTATTTTCCCCAGTGTATTTATCCCCGTGTTTCCTGTCTCTCTGTGCCAGTTCGTCTTGTCTGTTTCAAGTCAACCAGCGTGTTTTTCCCGTGCTCCTGCTTTTGCTATTCTCTCTTTTGCTAGTCTTCCTGGTTTTGACTCTTTCCTGTTTTCTGGACTCTAAACCCGCCTGCCTGACCAGTCTGCCTGCCATGACCTCGAGCCTGCCTGCCACTCTGTACCTCCTGGACTCTGATCTGGTTTTGACCCTTTGCCTGTCCATGACTATTCTCTTGCCTACCCTTTTTGGAACTAATAAATATCAAACACTCAAACCATCTGCCTCCCGTGTCTGCATCTGTGTCTGGCCCTGAGCTCTTATAGAGAGATGAGTATGTAGCCATGTAGCATGCTTCTGTCTATAACATGAGCTGCTCAGTATGTGTAGGTAATCCTTTCTACCACAGCTTTTTTGAAAGATATCATAAAAAACTGCAGAAGTATTGCTACTGCTCTCCACTGTCTGGAGGACGATCGTGCCATGCTGACTCTGAAAATGAATCAGACGATGAGGAAATCCCTGATTTAGATAAAAACATTTTAATTGAACCAGACATTGTAGAGTCTTCAGAAACAGCGATCAACAATGTTGTTGTCACGGAAGAAGTTGAATGCCCGGTGGTAGCAGAGTATGATTGCTATGGAGATGGAGTAAATTCTAGCATTTGATTGCAAATATGCAGCGGGAATCGAAAAGAGAACACAGAAAGCTGTTGTATAAAACACCTGTCTCCGGATTACATCTTCAAACTAAGGGCAACCATGGCAACGGTGACAGAGAGGGAGAAACGTTCATCCATGTATACGGGTAAGAAAGTCTAGCTAGATACATTTTCAGATATTATACATTTGAAATTTAGTCAGAATGTCATTTTAATTTTAAGTTAAAGCGTAGTGTTAGCTAGCTAGCTAACGTTAGCTGGCTGGCTCACTAGCTAACGTTACGTATATGATCTGTGTAATATTATTATTTGTATCTCCGAAATCTATTTGCATTGCTAGTTATAACCTAATGTTAGCTAGCTAGCTAACATTGAACCTAGTTGGTTAGCTTTAGCTACCTGGAGATTCATGCATGGTGGCTAGCTATGACAATCAGTTTGTATTGCTAGTAGTATGGGTTGGGATTATTGCTGCGTTCAAAAACTGGGGACTCGGAAATTTCCGACTTCCGACTTCAGTGTGTTCAAGACAACTGGGGACTCAGAAAACTAGCTCCGACTAGGAAAAATCATTTTGAACTGTCATCCAACTCAGAATTCCAACTCAGGAACTCGGGCCTCTTTCTAGAGCCCTGACTTTTTGACCTGAAGATCACTGACGTCATGATTTCACCTTGTATTTTTCCAAGTTCTCAGTTGTCTGGGAACTTACTCACTCTGTTTAGCACATGGACTCACATGTGAATCCTTAAAGAGATGGGTGGGGCTAAGGCTTAAGAGGTTGTGAATGATCCTGAATGGGTTTAGACAAAGAAGAGCTCTCTAGTAGGTGTACCAAAACATTCAAGAGCCATTTTCTCAAAAGTGGGGTTACAAGTTTATCAACTTTCAAAGCAAAATCACTTTCCCATTGTTCCTCAACTGTAGTGTATTATCTATAACTTTCGCGCTCTGAATCTCTACTTTTATCCAATGTAAAAAACACAATTTCAAATTTTGCTACATAGGATCAAATCGGTCCCAAATGTCTGTCATGTAGAAAGAGAGAGTGCGTGTGTGTGTCTGTGTGTGTGTGTTACCTTTGGGGCTGAGCGGCTCTCCCTCCAGATAGAAGGCACCGTGGCGTAGCGCCACCTCTTGGAGAATGATGCCAAAGCTGTAGACGTCTCCCTTCTGTGTGCCACATGGAGGTGGTCTCTCCAACCTCAGCAGCTCTGGGGCCATCCACAGCTTCCCTACACACATAGATGGATACATTGACTAAAAGCATAATCAATTTGCCTACAGGCACTGATCTAAGGTCAGTTTCGTATTTCACCCTCTTAAGGATTTGACCTTAGTTATCTGTAGACATCCGGTTTGGAGCGAGCGGTCGCATTTGCATTCGCTCTGCAGGTAGTATAACTTTTCATTACATTTCATTACAGTACAACGGTTTAATTTGTCCAACCTTAGCAATTTCTTCTTAGCTAGCTACATAGCCGTCTGTGTATCAAAGATAATTGCGTAATTATCGTATTTCGTCGTCTATCGTAGTCCACACTGCTATCTGCCCAGCAGCTAGCCAGCTAGCAAACGTCCACCGTCTACCCAATAGTAGTATAACTTTTCATTACATTTCATTATAGTACAACGGTCTGATTTTCATTTTCATTACAGTACAACGGTTTGATTTGTTTGATCTTAGCTAGCTACATAGCCGTCTTTGTATCAAACATAATTGTGTAGTTATTGAGGTTCGCTAGCCAGCTATTTTCGTCCTAACGTAACGCAACGTAGCCAACACTGCTAGCTAGCCAGCTTGCCACCGAATAGCAGCATTGTAGAAACGAGTGCATTACAACGGAACGACTTGATTAGTGTAGTGTTGGCTGGCTACACAGTTGTCTTTGCTATCTTTGATTTGTTTGATCTTAGCTAGCTACTTAGCTGGCTACATAGCCGTCTTTGTATCAAAGATAATTGTGTAGTTATCGAGGTTCGCTGAGGTTCGCTAGCCAGGTATTCTCGTCCTAACGTAACGTAACGTAGCGTAGTCAACCCTGCTAGCTAGCCAGCTAGCCACCGATTAGCAGCACTGTAGAAACGATTACATTACAACGGAACGACTTGATTTGTGTAGTGTTAGCTAGCTACATAGTTTTCTTTGCTATCTTTGTATCTAAGATAATTGTGTAGCTTTGAGTAATTATCGGTTAGCTAGCCAGCTATTTTCGCCTGCCGCGCTGCCGTCCTCCTACCTAGCCAACACTGCTAGCTAACACTGCTAGCTAGCCAACTTCTACCGAATTGCAGCACTGTAGAAACTTACATTACAACGGAACGACTTGATTAGCGTAGTGTTAGCTAGTTGTCTTTGCTGTCCTTGTATCCATGATAATTGTGTAGTTTAGAGAAATTTAGAGAAATTGTCGAGGTCACCTAGCCAGCTTCACTTTCAACAACGCAGCCACTGCTAGCCAGGCTACTTCACCAGCCAGCAGTACTATATCATTTTAGTCAATCAGATCTTTTATTTTACTTTTATTTTTTGCAACGTAAGCTTAACTTTCTGAACATTCGAGACGTGTAGCCCACTTGTCATTCTAATCTCCTTTGCTTTAGCGTAGCCTCTTCTGTAGCCTGTCAACTATGTGTCTGTCTATCCCTGTTCTCTCCTCTCTGCACAGACCATACAAACGCTTCACACCGCGTGGCCGCGCCCACCCTAACCTGGTGGTCCCAGCCCGCACGACCCACGTGGAGTTCCAGGTCTCCGGTAGCCTCTGGAACTGCCGATCCGCGGCCAACAAGGCAGAGCTCATCTCAGCCTATGCGTCCCTCCAGTCCCTCGACTTCTTGGCACTGACGGAAACATGGCTCACCACAGATAACACTGCTACTCCTACTGCTCTCTCTTCGTCTGCCCACGTGTTCTCGCACACCCCGAGAGCTTCTGGTCAGCGGGGTGGTGGCACCGGGATCCTCATCTCTCCCAAGTGGTCATTCTCTCTTTCTCCCCTTACCCATCTGTCTATCGCCTCCTTTGAATTCCATGCTGTCACAGTTACCAGCCCTTTCAAGCTTAACATCCTTACCATTTATCGCCCTCCAGGTTCCCTTGGAGAGTTCATCAATGAGCTTGATGCCTTGATAAGCTCCTTTCCTGAGGACGGCTCACCTCTCACAGTTCTGGGTGACTTTAACCTCCCCACGTCTACCTTTGACTCATTCCTCTCTGCCTCCTTCTTTCCACTCCTCTCCTCTTTTGACCTCACCCTCTCACCTTCCCCCCCTACTCACAAGGCAGGCAATACGCTTGACCTCATCTTTACTAGATGCTGTTCTTCCACTAACCTCATTGCAACTCCCCTCCAAGTCTCCGACCACTACCTTGTATCCTTTTCCCTCTCGCTCTCATCCAACACTTCCCACACTGCCCCTACTCGGATGGTATCGCGCCGTCCCAACCTTCGCTCTCTCTCCCCCGCTACTCTCTCCTCTTCCATCCTATCATCTCTTCCCTCTGCCCAAACCTTCTCCAACCTATCTCCTGATTCTGCCTCCTCAACCCTCCTCTCCTCCCTTTCTGCATCCCTTGACTCTCTATGTCCCCTATCCTCCAGGCCGGCTCGGTCCTCCCCTCCCGCTCCGTGGCTCGACGACTCATTGCGAGCTCACAGAACAGGGCTCCGGGCAGCCGAGCGGAAATGGAGGAAAACTCGCCTCCCTGCGGACCTGGCATCCTTTCACTCCCTCCTCTCTACATTTTCCTCTTCTGTCTCTGCTGCTAAAGCCACTTTCTACCACTCTAAATTCCAAGCATCTGCCTCTAACCCTAGGAAGCTCTTTGCCACCTTCTCCTCCCTCCTGAATCCTCCTCCCCCTCCCCCCCCCTCCTCCCTCTCTGCAGACGACTTCGTCAACCATTTTGAAAAGAAGGTCGACGACATCCGATCCTCGTTTGCTAAGTCAAACGACACCGCTGGTTCTGCTCACACTGCCCTACCCTGTGCTTTGACCTCTTTCTCCCCTCTCTCTCCAGATGAAATCTCGCGTCTTGTGACGGCCGGCCGCCCAACAACCTGCCCGCTTGACCCTATCCCCTCCTCTCTTCTCCAGACCATTTCCGGAGACCTTCTCCCTTACCTCACCTCGCTCATCAACTCATCCTTGACCGCTGGCTACGTCCCTTCCGTCTTCAAGAGAGCGAGAGTTGCACCCCTTCTGAAAAAACCTACACTCGATCCCTCCGATGTCAACAACTACAGACCAGTATCCCTTCTTTCTTTTCTCTCCAAAACTCTTGAACGTGCCGTCCTTGGCCAGCTCTCCTGCTATCTCTCTCAGAATGACCTTCTTGATCCAAATCAGTCAGGTTTCAAGACTAGTCACTCAACTGAGACTGCTCTTCTCTGTATCACGGAGGCGCTCCGCACTGCTAAAGCTAACTCTCTCTCCTCTGCTCTCATCCTTCTAGACCTATCGGCTGCCTTCGATACTGTGAACCATCATTTCCTCCTCTCCACCCTCTCCGAGTTGGGCATCTCCGGCGCGGCCCACGCTTGGATTGCGTCCTACCTGACAGGTCGCTCCTACCAGGTGGCGTGGCGAGAATCTGTCTCCTCACCACGCGCTCTCACCACTGGTGTCCCCCAGGGTTCTGTTCTAGGCCCTCTCCTATTCTCGCTATACACCAAGTCACTTGGCTC
This sequence comes from Salvelinus fontinalis, assembly GCF_029448725.1. Taxonomy (NCBI): domain Eukaryota; kingdom Metazoa; phylum Chordata; class Actinopteri; order Salmoniformes; family Salmonidae; genus Salvelinus; species Salvelinus fontinalis. The sequence goes on along the minus strand of NC_074670.1, from coordinate 30,730,678 downwards.
TGTCATAACCTCACATGGTCTCTCCTATCACTGCTATGCAGACGACACACAATTAATCTTCTCCTTTCCCCCTTCTGATGACCAGGTGGCGAATCGCATCTCTGCATGTCTGGCAGACATATCAGTGTGGATGACGGATCACCACCTCAAGCTGAACCTCGGCAAGACGGAGCTGCTCTTCCTCCCGGGGAAGGACTGCCCGTTCCATGATCTCGCCATCACGGTTGACACCTCCATTGTGTCCTCCTCCCAGAGCGCTAAGAACCTTGGCGTGATCCTGGACAACACCCTGTCGTTCTCAACTAACATCAAGGCGGTGGCCCGTTCCTGTAGGTTCATGCTCTACAACATCCGCAGAGTACGACCCTGCCTCACACAGGAAGCGGCGCAGGTCCTAATCCAAGCACTTGTCATCTCCCGTCTGGATTACTGCAACTCGCTGTTGGCTGGGCTCCCTGCCTGTGCCATCAAACCCCTACAACTCATCCAGAACGCCGCAGCCCGTCTGGTGTTCAACCTTCCCAAGTTCTCTCACGTCACCCCGCTCCTCCGCTCTCTCCACTGGCTTCCAGTTGAAGCTCGCATCCGCTACAAGACCATGGTGCTTGCCTACGGAGCTGTGAGGGGAACGGCACCTCAGTACCTTCAGGCTCTGATCAGGCCCTACACCCAAACAAGGGCACTGCGTTCATCCACCTCTGGCCTGCTCGCCTCCCTACCACTGAGGAAGTACAGTTCCCGCTCAGCCCAGTCAAAACTGTTCGCTGCTCTGGCACCCCAATGGTGGAACAAACTCCCTCACGACGCCAGGACAGCGGAGTCAATCACCACCTTCCGGAGACACCTGAAACCCCACCTCTTCAAGGAATACCTAGGATAAAGCAATCCTTCTGCCCCCCCCCCCTTAAAAGATTTAGATGCACTATTGTAAAGTGGCTGTTCCACTGGATGTCATTAGGTGAATGCACCAATTTGTAAGTCGCTCTGGATAAGAGCGTCTGCTAAATGACTTAAATGTAAATGTAAATGTAATGTAAATGATCAGGTTAAGCTGATCCTAGATCTGTGTCTAAAGGGCAATTTCCTGCAGAGCCAGGTGACTAACGGGCATAGTAAGCATGGGCGTCGTCTGTGTTGCTCTCGGTGCGGAAGCTGGACAGGCCGTAGTCAGTGATCTTCAGCACAAAGCGGTTATCCACCACGCAGTTGGACGACTTCAGGTTGCCGTGGGAGACGATGACACTGTTGTGGAGGAAAGCCATGCCCTGGTAAGGAGAAGAGGAGGGAGGTAGGGATAGAGGGTAAAATGTAGAAAGAGAAGAGAAAGGGATAGTCAAAAGGAGAGATTAGATATAAATGAGTTATTTATATTCAGCTTTAGTCTAAAAATGTTTGGCAAAGCATATGGACGTTCACTTGAATGATGCAAATGTGTTATCTGAAGTCAATTGAAGCTGACATATGGAAAGATAAGCAGGAGAGTGTGTAGAGCAGTGGTTACCTTGACAATGTCATTGATTAAAGAGTATCTGAACATCCAATCCAGTGTGATGCTCTCGTTTTCCATGATGTCCTGAAGGATGAAACACACACCCATGCGTACACACACACACACACACACACACACACACACACACACACACACACACACACACACACACACACACACACACACACACACACACACACACACACACACACACACACACACACACACACACACACCATTTAGACAAGGAAAATGTTTCCTAAAGACTTGTAATGGGTCAGTGCACTATCTTATAGTGGAGATGTGGTGAAGGGTGGCTACCTGTAGGCTACCCCGAGGACAGTACTCTGTGATGATGCAGATGTTGGGGGGGTCGATGCAGGCTCCGATGAAGCGGGTCAGGTGCTCATTCTGAATATCACGCATCTGGAGAGGGAAGGAAAGGAAAGGAGGACACCATGTGTTTTACACATTTAGGGACAGCGCTATTCTCTGATGCACATATGCTTTCTGGAGAATACACACGTCACACTACAACCTCATGAGGACTCACATGTTTCAGTTCAAACAGCACGTTTCTGGTGAGCTCAATGCGTTTTCTGTTGATGTATTTGATGGCCACAATATTCGCCTGAAAGACAGAGAAAGCATTATGCATTCAATCCAGTTGACATTAAAAGGTTACTTTCTTTCATGCACACACGCACACACACACACACACGCACACCCTACTTACCTTGTAGTAGCCTGTCTTGGCAAATACCTGAAAGTTTCCATCTCCTGTTAATAGGGAGCCGTAGTTGGAGCCCCTCTGTAAATAAAGCGAAAGGTGGGATGGGATCAGTTTTGTGCAAGACTGTGTGTATTGTGAAATGTGTGTGTTGTTGCAAGCGTGCATGTGAGTGTGGACTCACCAGGGACAGAGTGAGCTTGCTGCCTGCACTTCGCAGCACTTTCTCCATGTTGCTCATCTGAATATCCTCCCAGGAGACTCTCCACAGCTGAGCCACCAGCTCATTTTCAAGCTTCAGCTTCCTGTGTGTGCGAAAGAGAGAGAGAGAGAGATGATAAGATTGCTCTTTTAGATATGTGAACAATACTATAAATGTAATAACATAAAACTCTTCCCATAGATTCTAGGCCCTGTGCATACTTGCTGATTGAGCGTGACCTGGCCTGTCTACACTCACCTGTATATGAAGACAGTAATGGTGAGGATGATGATAATGATGAAGAACACCACAATTGTTACCATCTGGTGGATTGTGATGGTTCCTGGAAAAAGAGACAGAGGAAACATTTTTATGGTCCCCTGGTTTCCTTCAATACAGCCACTGCATGACAGTGTAGAGTCAGTCATCGTAAGCCGTTTTGACTGGTTATGACTACTATAACTTCTGCTACGTCATGCAAACTAAGACATTTTATGGGGGGGCAGTGTATACAAAAGTGAGTGAGAGACAGACGGAGTCCACTGACGTGCGAGGCAGGCTGGGTTGTCGTTCTTGAAGCCACAGACGGGCACATCTAAAGGAGCAGCGCCCCCTGGCCACTGGATGTCCATCCCAGGCAAGGCCCGCAGCTTCTTCTGAGAGCCGTTGTACACCAACACAATCTGGCAAGGAACACAGTATAACTTACTATTACATGTCTAATGTTATAGACAAATAACATACCACACATTGATTGATTGAATGTATTAAATCATTTAAAGCAGTAGGCTGTTCCAGCCAGAGACAACATTACATAATTAAACATTTTAGAGGATAAAAACAGAATAAAACCAGAAGGCTTATTTCCATTTTGGTCCTCTTAGACAGTGAGATGGCAGGCTGGCAAGATTGACACATTATTCTCAATGCAATGCATTAGCATAGGGTGATAATGGGAGACGACTTTCAATGAGCCACTAATCAGCCCAGAGACTTGACACTCACCCCCTCACACTGGGTGAAAAACATCCACTCTCTCTCCCTTATCACACACACACATAAACACACACATAAACACACACACGCACGCACCCACACACACACACGTACTCGCACATCCACACATGTACAGTTGAAGTCAGAAGTTTACATACACCTTAGCCAAATACATTTAAACTCAGTTTTTTACAATTCCTGACATTTAATCCGAGTAAAAATTCCCTGTCTTAGGTCAGTTAAGATCTCCACTTTATTTTAAGAATGTGAAATGTCAGAATAATAGTAGAGAAATATTTATTTCAGCTTTTATTTCTTTCCTCACAATCCCAGTGGGTCAGAAGTTTACATACACTCAATTAGTATTTGGTAGTATTGCCTTTAAATTGTTTAACTTGGGTCAAACATTTTGGGTAGCCTTCCACAAGCTTCCCACAATAAGTTGGGTGAATTTTGGCCCATTCGTCCTGACAGAGCTGGTGTAACTGAGTTAGGTTTGTAGGCCTCCTTGCTCGCACACGCTTTTTCAGTTCTGCCCACAAATTTACTATTGAGGATTGAGGTCAGGTCTTTGTGATGGCCACTCCAATACCTTGACTTTGTTGTCCTTAAGCCATTTTGCCAAAACTTTGGAAGTATGCTTGGGGTCATTGTCCATTTGGAAGACCCATTTGCGACCAAGCTTTAACTTCCTGACTGATGTCTTGAGATGTTGCTTCAATATATCCACATAATTTTCCTACCTCATGATGCCATCTATTTTGTGAAGTGCACCAGACCCTCCTGCAGCAAAGCACCCCCACAACATGATGCTGCCACCCCCGTGCTTCACGGTTGGGATGGTGTTCTTCGGCTTGCAAGCATCCCCCTTTTTCCACTAAACATAACGATGGTCATTATGACCAAACAGTTCTATTTTTGTTTCATCAGACCAGAGGACATTTCTCCTAAAAGTATGATCTTTGTCCCCATGTGCAGTTGCAAACCGTAGTCTGGCTTTTTATGGCAGTTTTGGAGCAGTGGCTTCTTCCTTGCTGAGCGGCCTTTCAGATCTTGTCGATATAGGACTCGTTTTACTGTGGATATAGATACTTTGTACCTGTGTCCTCCAGCATCTTCACAAGGTCCTTTGAAGTTTTTCTGGGATTGATTTGCACTTTTCTGCACCAAAGTACATTCATCTCTAGGAGACAGAATGCGTCTCCTTCCTGAGCAGTATGACGGCTGCGTGGTCCCATGGTGTTTATACTTGCGATCTATTGTTTGTACAGATGAACGTGGTACCTTCAGGAGTTTGGAAATTGCTCCCAAGGATGAACCAGACTTGTGGAGGTCTACAATTTTTTTTCTGAGGTCTTGGTTGATTTCTTTTGATTTTCCCATGATCTCAAGCAAAGAAGCACTGAGTTTGAAGGTAGGCCTTGAAATACATCCACAGGTACACCTGCAATTGACTATCAGAAGCTTCTAAAGCCATGACATCATTTTCTGGAATTTTCCAAGCTGTTTAAAGGCACAGTCAACTTAGTGCATGTAAACTTCTGACCCACTGGAATTGTGATACAGTGAATTATAAGTGAAATAATCTGTCTGAAAACAATTGTTGGAAAAATTACTTGTGTCATGCACAAAGTAGATGTCCTAACCGACTTGCCAAAACTAGTTTGTTAACAAGAAATTTGTGGAGTGGTTGAAAAACAAGTTTTAATGAATCCAACCTAAGTTTATGTAAACTTCCGACTTCAACTGTACATGTACATACTCTAGATCTCGCTGGATCAGTTGGTCATTAACCTCAGTGGCTTGCCACCAATTAATATTTATCATTCTGTCATTACATAAGAGAAACACATTGGCACCCATCTCCAAAACACACAGAGACTGTGTACACAGGCAGGCAGCTTCATGAGCACTGGCAGAATGAAAGAGATGAGGAGCCTTAGTTTACGAGAGAGAGAGCGGGAGAGCGCGCGAGAGAGAAAGAGTGAGAGAGAGAGTGAGAGTGAGAGTAAGTGAGTGAGTGAGAGAGATGTGTGTGTGTTCAGTACCTGGAAAATACTGGTGTTGGTGTCAGTCATGTCCCAGAGAGCGAAGTCTGTCTCTCTGTCCCCATTCTCATCTATCTGCACCAGGCCTGTTACACCTGTTGAGAGGATCAGAAGGAGAGAAGAGCCAAATGGAGGTAGAGGAGTCAGACAATATTTAAAGGGACCAAATGAATGTTATCTTACACTAATATCCAGTTCAGGGATGAAAATAATCATCAAAGCACTCAGCGGGTAACAGTAATTATTACAAATTATTACTGTCGTTACGAAACAAGAGCAGATTTACATTTGAGGTTGTCCCTATTAGCAGACACCGGAAAAAAATCTCAACCATATAACACCCATAACAACATCTCAAACGTAAAAAATAAACAGCCATAACTATCAAAACAAACATTGGTCATGACAACAATTTCACTTAAAATGATGGTGTTGGAGATACACAGATGCAAACACAAACAGTATAAGTTGGTACACCCTAGGTCCACCCAAAAGTATTCATCCATAATCACAGTAATAAAGCTGGGCTATCTTGCTAATAAATCTAGTAGATGGCCATCTTGTATAACATTACTTTAATTTCCGGCTAAGACAACAGCCCAGGGTTGGTTTGGAGGTGCAGATAATAGCCTGAGAGCCATTCCATATTGAGTGTGAATGGAAAGAGGTGTCTATAGGGAGAAATTACATGACAGGCGATGCCATTACCGGCATGGAAATGTCCAATCCAAATGGGGTTATCCTAGTAATAAAGAAATATACAGGCGTCATCCCTCTAATCAGAGGAGAGAGGGCCTGAGAGATCTGCTATGATATGGGACGGATTTTCGGCTAGAGGGACATGCAGAAGATAGGGTAGCATGCACGCGTGCACAAACGCACATACTCAACAACACACACTTTCCAACAGACGTTATTGCCCTACTCACACACACAGGCGGGCAGTGGTTAGAGAATGATTAACCTTGTGGTTGGTCTGGGAAAATGACATTTGGCCAGCGTCTGCATGGGGGGCTGCATGGTGTTTGGTTGTCTGGGACAGGTTAAGGTGTGGAAGTAAGGGGAGTGGAGTCATGATTTAGTACCTATTTAATAGAACATTATACACTTAACATTGACCAATGAGTCATGTGGGTGATGTCATCACGACTTCCAGGAATTGGGAGTAGCACTTCTTTGGGGGATGGTCCCTGGCTGGTCTGTCTGTGTTAAGGCAAACTAGGTATGGGAAGTATATAAAATAATGGAGAAACATTTACAGTAAAAAATGTAGCCTTTAAATGAAATCAAATTGTATTTGTCACATGCGCCGAATACAACAGGTGTAGTAGACCTTACAGTAAAACGTTTACTTACAAGCACTGATGCAGCGATGCAGTTTTAAGTAAATACCCAAAAAAAATTGATTAAGAAAAAAGAGATAAGAAAAACAAATAATTAAAGAGTTATTCATTAAAGTGAATAACAATAGCGTGGCTATATACAGGGGGTACCGGTACAGAGTGTAACGCTCGTCGTGGGTGGAAGAAGAGGAGGACCAATGCGCAGCGTGGTAAGTGTCCATATTGTTTTAATAAGAAAACTGAACACTGAACAAAAACAATAAAACGACAAACGAACAGTCCTGTACGGTGAAGCAAAAACACAGAACAGAAAATAATCACCCACAACACACAATGACAAACAGGCTACCTAAATATGGCTCCCAATCAGAGACAACGACTGACACCTGCCTCTGATTGAGAACCATATTAGGCCCAACACATAGAAATCTACCAACAGAACAAAACATAGAAAAACAACATAGAATGCCCACCCCAACTCACGCACTGACCAAACTAAAATAAAGACCTAAAAAAGGAACTAAGGTCAGAACGTGACACAGAGTCAATGTGTCAATGTGCGGGGGGACCGGTGTCGAGGTAATTGAGATAATTATGTACATGCAGGTAGGGTTGTTAAAGTGGCTATGCATAGTCTGGGTAGCTATTTGATTAGCTGTTCAGGAGTCTTATGGCTTGGGGGAAAAAGCTGTTTAGAAGCCTCTTGAACCTAGACTTGGCGCTTGCGGTTGCCAAGCAGTTGCCATACCAGGCAATGATGCAACCCGTCAGGATGCTCTCGATGGTGCAGCTGTAAAATCTTTTGAGGATCTGAGGACCCATGCCAAATATTTTCTCCTGAGGGGGAATAGGTTTGTTTGTGCCCTCTTCACGACTGTCTTGGTGCGCTTGACCCCATGTTAGTTTGTTGTTGATGTGGACGCCAAGGAACTTGAAGCTCTCAACCTGCTCCACTACAGCCCCGTCAATGAGAATGGGGGTGTGCTCGGTCCTCTTTTTCCTGTGGTCCACAATCATCTCCTTTGTCTTGATCATGTTGAGGGAGAGGTTGTTGTCCTTGCACCACATGTTCAGGTTTCTGACCTCCTCCCTTTAGGCTGTCTCATCGTTGTCAGTGATCAGGGGTGCATGTTTTGTCATCAGCAAACTTAATGATGGTGTTGCAGTTGTGCCTTGCCATGCAGCCACGAGTGAACAGGGAGTACAGGAGGGGACTGAGCATGCACCCCTGAGGGGCCCCCGTGTTTAGGATCAGTGTGGCGGATGTGTTGTTACCTACCCTTACCACCGGGGGCGGCCCGTCAGGAAGTCTAGGACCCAGTTGCAGAGGGAGCTGTTTAGTCCCAGGGTCCTTTAACCATCCCTCTGTCCGTCCATGTATCCATCCCTCCACCCATCAATTTTTCTTAGCCTCAAAAACCTTTTACTGCTGTCTTACTCTTTATTAATAACTCTTTTATAATTCTTAGACCTTGAATGGAAATGGTGGGGGGAGGGCTAAATTTAGTGGGCTGCAGTGATGGAGGCTCAGTCCACCAGAGCTGTATTAGTCTGGTAGTGCTGACAGACTTTAATTGTGCTGCAAAAAACAGAGCCGGGAGGAAGGGGGGCGGGGGGGGGGCATTTGCACAATGTGCTAGCAATCAGAGCAGGCATTCAGAGTGGGTGGAGAAAGGTGGCACATTGTAAGCT